>NW_027488884.1:0-242082 GCF_050948215.1 Halictus rubicundus
TAGGATAGATGATATTATAGGATAGAGGACAGGATAGGATAGAGGATAGGATAGCATAGAGGATAGGATAGGATAGAGGATAGGATAGGAGAGAAGGATAGGATAGGATAGAGGATAGGATAGGATAGAGGATAGGATAGGATAGGATAGAGGATAGGATAGGATAGAGGAAAGGGTAGGATATAGGATAGGATCGGGGATTGGACAGGATAGAGGATTGGATAGGATAGAGGACAGGAGACGATAGAGGATAGGATAGGATAGAGGATAGGATAGAATAGAGGATAGGATAGGATAGAGGATAGGATAGGATAGAGGATAGGATAGGATAGAGGATAGGATAGGGTAGAGGATAGGATAGGATAGAGGATACGATATTATAGAGGATATGATAGGATAGAGGATAGGATAGGATAGACGATAGGAGAGGATAGAGGATAGGATAGCATACAGGATAGGATAGACGATAGGATAGAGGATTGGATAGGATACAGGATAGGAGACGATAGAAGATAGGATAGGATAGAGGATAGGATAGGGGATTGGATAGGATAGAGGATAGGATAGGATAGAGGATGGGATAGGATAGAGGATAGGATAGGATAGAGGATAGGATAGGGTAGAGGATAGGATAGGATAGAGGATACGATATTATAGAGGATGCAATACGGTAGAGGATAGGATAGGGGATTCTATAGGATAGAGGATAGGATAGGGTAGAGGATAGGATAGGGGATTGGGTAGGATAGAGGACAGGAGACGATAGAGGATAGGATAGGATAGAGGATAGGATAGGATAGAGGATAGGATAGGGTAGAGGATAGGATAGGATAGAGGATACGATATTATAGAGGATAGGATAGGATAGAGGATAGGATAGGATAGAGGATAGGATAGAGTAGAGGATAGGATATGATAGAGGACAGGAAAGGATAGAGTATAGGATAGGGTAGAGGATAGGATAGGATAGAGGATTCAATACGGTAGAGGATAGGATAGGGGATTATATAGGATAGAGGATAGGATAGGTTAGATGATACGAAATTATAGAGGATAGGATAGGATAGAGGACAGGATCGTATAGAGGATAGGATAGGGGATTGGACAGAATAGAGGATAGGATAGGATATAGGATAGGATAGGATAGGATAGGATAGAGGATAGGATAGGATAGAGGACAGGACAGAGGATAGGATATAATACAGGATATTATAGGATAGAGGATAGGATAGGATTGAGGATAGGACGGGATAGATGATAGGATAGGATAGAGGATAGGATAGGGGATTGGATAGGATAGA
Source organism: Halictus rubicundus (assembly GCF_050948215.1). Lineage (NCBI taxonomy): Eukaryota > Metazoa > Arthropoda > Insecta > Hymenoptera > Halictidae > Halictus > Halictus rubicundus. The sequence continues at coordinate 1,302 of NW_027488884.1, forward strand.
GGATAGGATAGGATAGATGATATTATAGGAAAGAGGATAGGATACGATGGAGGATACGATATTATAGAGAATACGATCTTATAGAGGATAGGATAGGATAGAAGATAGGATAGAGGATAGGATAGAGGATTGGACAGGATAGAGGATATTATAGGATAGAGGATAGGATAGGATAGCGGATAGGATAGGATGGAGTAGAGGATAGGAATGAGGATAGGATAGGATAGAGGATAGGATAGGATAGAGGAAAGGGTAGGATAGAGGATAGGATCGGGAATTGGATAGGATAGGCGATTTGATAGGATAGAGGACAGGAGACGATAGAGGATAGGATAGGATAGGATAGAGAATAGGATATTATAGATGATATTATAGGATAGAGGACAGGATAGGATACAGGATAGGATAGGATAGAGGATACGATAGGTTAGAGGATAGGATAGGATACAGGATAGGATAGCATAGAGGATAGGATAGGATAGAGGATAGGATAGGATAGAGGATAGGATAGAGGATAGGATAGGATAGAGGATAGGATAGGATAGAGGATAGGATAGGATAGAGGATAGGATAGGATAGAGGATAGGATATGATAGAGGATAGGATAGGATAGAGGATAGGATAGGATAGAGGATAGGATAGGAGAGAAGGATAGGATACGATAGAGAATTGGATAGGGGATTGGATAGGATAGGGGATTGGATAGGATAGAGGATAGGATAGGAGAGAGGATAGAATGGAGATTAGGATAGGATAGAGGATAGGATAGGGGATTGGATAGGATAGAGGATAGGATAGGAGAGAGGATAGAATGGAGATTAGGATAGGATAGAGGATAGGATAGGGGATTGGATAGGATAGAGGATAGGAGACGATAGAGGATAGGATAGGATAGAGGATAGGATAGGGGATTGGATTGGATAGAGGATAGGATAGGATAGAGGATGGGATAGGATTGGATAGAGGATACGATATTATAGAGGATAGGATAAGATTGAGGATGGGATCTGATAGAGGATAGGATAGGATAGAGGATAGAATAGGATAGAGTACAGGATAGACAATAGGATAGGGTAGAGGATAGGATAGAGGATAGGATTGGATAGAGGATACGATATTATAGAGGATAAGATAGGATAGAGGATAGGATCGGATAGAGGATATGATAGGGGAATGGATAGGATAGAGGATAGGATAGGATAGAGGATACGATAGAGGATTGGATAGTATAAAGGAAATGATTTGATAGGTGGACAGGAGACGATAGAGGATAGGATAGGATAGAGGATAGGATAGGTTAGCGGATAGGATAGGATAGAGAATACGACAGGATAGCTGATATTATAGGATAGAGGATAGGATAGGAAAGAGGATAGGATAGGATAGATGATATTATAGGATAGACGACAGGATAGGATAGAGGATAGGATAGCATAGAGGATAGGATAGGATAGAGGATAGGATAGGAGAGAAGGATAGGATAGGATAGAGGATAGGATAGGATAGAGGATAGGATAGGATAGGATAGAGGATAGGATAGGATAGAGGAAAAGGGTAATATATAGGATAGGATCGGGGATTGGATAGGATAGAGGAAAGGGTAATATATAGGATAGGATCGGGGATTGGATAGGATAGAGGACAGGAGACGATAGAGGATAGGATAGGATAGAGGATAGGATAGAATAGAGGATAGGATAGGATAGAGGATAGGATAGGATAGAGGATAGGATAGGATAGAGGATAGGATAGGGTAGAGGATAGGATAGGATAGAGGATACGATATTATAGAGGATATGATAGGATAGAGGATAGGATAGGATAGACGATAGGAGAGGATAGAGGATAGGATAGCATACAGGATAGGATAGAGGATAGGATAGAGGATTGGATAGGATACAGGATAGGAGACGATAGAGGATAGGATAGGATAGAGGATAGGATAGGGGATTGGATAGGATAGAGGATAGGATAGGATAGAGGATGGGATAGGATAGAGGATAGGATAGGATAGAGGATAGGATAGGGTAGAGGATAGGATAGGATAGAGGATACGATATTATAGAGGATGCAATACGGTAGAGGATAGGATAGGGGATTCTATAGGATAGAGGATAGGATAGGGTAGAGGATAGGATAGGGGATTGGGTAGGATAGAGGACAGGAGACGATAGAGGATAGGATAGGATAGAGGATAGGATAGGATAGAGGATAGGATAGGGTAGAGGATAGGATAGGATAGAGGATACGATATTATAGAGGATAGGATAGGATAGAGGATAGGATAGGATAGAGGATAGGATAGAGTAGAGGATAGGATACGATAGAGGACAGGAAAGGATAGAGTATAGGATAGGGTAGAGGATAGGATAGGATAGAGGATTCAATACGGTAGAGGATAGGATAGGGGATTATATAGGATAGAGGATAGGATAGGTTAGATGATACGAAATTATAGAGGATAGGATAGGATAGAGGACAGGATCGTATAGAGGATAGGATAGGGGATTGGACAGAATAGAGGATAGGATAGGATATAGGATAGGATAGGATAGGATAGGATAGAGGATAGGATAGGATAGAGGACAGGACAGAGGATAGGATATAATACAGGATATTATAGGATAGAGGATAGGATAGGATTGAGGATAGGACGGGATAGATGATAGGATAGGATAGAGGATAGGATAGGGGATTGGATAGGATAGAGGATAGGATAGGATAGATGATATTATAGGAAAGAGGATAGGATACGATGGAGGATACGATATTATAGAGAATACGATCTTATAGAGGATAGGATAGGATAGAAGATAGGATAGAGGATAGGATAGAGGATTGGACAGGATAGAGGATATTATAGGATAGAGGATAGGATAGGATAGCGGATAGGATAGGATGGAGTAGAGGATAGGAATGAGGATAGGATAGGATAGAGGATAGGATAGGATAGAGGAAAGGGTAGGATAGAGGATAGGATCGGGAATTGGATAGGATAGGCGATTTGATAGGATAGAGGACAGGAGACGATAGAGGATAGGATAGGATAGGATAGAGAATAGGATATTATAGATGATATTATAGGATAGAGGACAGGATAGGATACAGGATAGGATAGGATAGAGGATACGATAGGATAGAGGATAGGATAGGATACAGGATAGGATAGCATAGAGGATAGGATAGGATAGAGGATAGGATAGGATAGAGGATAGGATAGAGGATAGGATAGGATAGAGGATAGGATAGGATAGAGGATAGGATAGGATAGAGGATAGGATAGGATAGAGGATAGGATATGATAGAGGATAGGATAGGATAGAGGATAGGATAGGATAGAGGATAGGATAGGAGAGAAGGATAGGATACGATAGAGAATTGGATAGGGGATTGGATAGGATAGGGGATTGGATAGGATAGAGGATAGGATAGGAGAGAGGATAGAATGGAGATTAGGATAGGATAGAGGATAGGATAGGGGATTGGATAGGATAGAGGATAGGATAGGAGAGAGGATAGAATGGAGATTAGGATAGGATAGAGGATAGGATAGGGGATTGGATAGGATAGAGGATAGGAGACGATAGAGGATAGGATAGGATAGAGGATAGGATAGGGGATTGGATTGGATAGAGGATAGGATAGGATAGAGGATGGGATAGGATTGGATAGAGGATACGATATTATAGAGGATAGGATAAGATTGAGGATGGGATCTGATAGAGGATAGGATAGGATAGAGGATAGAATAGGATAGAGTACAGGATAGAGAATAGGATAGGGTAGAGGATAGGATAGAGGATAGGATTGGATAGAGGATACGATATTATAGAGGATAAGATAGGATAGAGGATAGGATCGGATAGAGGATAGGATAGAGGATAGGATAGGATAGAGGATAGGATAGAGTAGAGGATAGGATATGATAGAGGACAGGAAAGGATAGAGTATAGGATAGGGTAGAGGATAGGATAGGATAGAGGATTCAATACGGTAGAGGATAGGATAGGGGATTATATAGGATAGAGGATAGGATAGGTTAGATGATACGAAATTATAGAGGATAGGATAGGATAGAGGACAGGATCGTATAGAGGATAGGATAGGGGATTGGACAGAATAGAGGATAGGATAGGATATAGGATAGGACAGGATAGGATAGGATAGAGGATAGGATAGGATAGAGGACAGGACAGAGGATAGGATATAATACAGGATATTATAGGATAGAGGATAGGATAGGATTGAGGATAGGACGGGATAGATGATAGGATAGGATAGAGGATAGGATAGGGGATTGGATAGGATAGAGGATAGGATAGGATAGATGATATTATAGGAAAGAGGATAGGATACGATGGAGGATACGATATTATAGAGAATACGATCTTATAGAGGATAGGATAGGATAGAAGATAGGATAGAGGATAGGATAGAGGATTGGACAGGATAGAGGATATTATAGGATAGAGGATAGGATAGGATAGCGGATAGGATAGGATGGAGTAGAGGATAGGAATGAGGATAGGATAGGATAGAGGATAGGATAGGATAGAGGAAAGGGTAGGATAGAGGATAGGATCGGGAATTGGATAGGATAGGCGATTTGATAGGATAGAGGACAGGAGACGATAGAGGATAGGATAGGATAGGATAGAGAATAGGATATTATAGATGATATTATAGGATAGAGGACAGGATAGGATACAGGATAGGATAGGATAGAGGATACGATAGGATAGAGGATAGGATAGGATACAGGATAGGATAGCATAGAGGATAGGATAGGATAGAGGATAGGATAGGATAGAGGATAGGATAGAGGATAGGATAGGATAGAGGATAGGATAGGATAGAGGATAGGATAGGATAGAGGATAGGATAGGATAGAGGATAGGATAGGATAGAGGATAGGATATGATAGAGGATAGGATAGGATAGAGGATAGGATAGGATAGAGGATAGGATAGGAGAGAAGGATAGGATACGATAGAGAATTGGATAGGGGATTGGATAGGATAGGGGATTGGATAGGATAGAGGATAGGATAGGAGAGAGGATAGAATGGAGATTAGGATAGGATAGAGGATAGGATAGGGGATTGGATAGGATAGAGGATAGGATAGGAGAGAGGATAGAATGGAGATTAGGATAGGATAGAGGATAGGATAGGGGATTGGATAGGATAGAGGATAGGAGACGATAGAGGATAGGATAGGATAGAGGATAGGATAGGGGATTGGATTGGATAGAGGATAGGATAGGATAGAGGATGGGATAGGATTGGATACAGGATACGATATTATAGAGGATAGGATAAGATTGAGGATGGGATCTGATAGAGGATAGGATAGGATAGAGGATAGAATAGGATAGAGTACAGGATAGAGAATAGGATAGGGTAGAGGATAGGATAGAGGATAGGATTGGATAGAGGATACGATATTATAGAGGATAAGATAGGATAGAGGATAGGATCGGATAGAGGATATGATAGGGGAATGGATAGGATAGAGGATAGGATAGGATAGAGGATACGATAGAGGATTGGATAGTATAAAGGAAATGATTTGATAGGTGGACAGGAGACGATAGAGGATAGGATAGGATAGAGGATAGGATAGGTTAGCGGATAGGATAGGATAGAGAATACGACAGGATAGCTGATATTATAGGATAGAGGATAGGATAGGAAAGAGGATAGGATAGGATAGATGATATTATAGGATAGAGGACAGGATAGGATAGAGGATAGGATAGCCTAGAGGATAGGATAGGATAGAGGATAGGATAGGAGAGAAGGATAGGATAGGATAGGATAGGATAGAGGATAGGATAGGATAGAGGACAGGACAGAGGATAGGATATAATACAGGATATTATAGGATAGAGGATAGGATAGGATTGAGGATAGGACGGGATAGATGATAGGATAGGATAGAGGATAGGATAGGGGATTGGATGGGATAGAGGATAGGATAGGATAGATGATATTATAGGAAAGAGGATAGGATACGATGGAGGATACGATATTATAGAGAATACGATCTTATAGAGGATAGGATAGGATAGAAGATAGGATAGAGGATAGGATAGAGGATTGGACAGGATAGAGGATATTATAGGATAGAGGATAGGATAGGATAGCGGATAGGATAGAATGGAGTAGAGGATAGGAATGAGGATAGGATAGGATAGAGGATAGGATAGGATAGAGGAAAGGGTAGGATAGAGGATAGGATCGGGAATTGGATAGGATAGGCGATTTGATAGGATAGAGGACAGGAGACGATAGAGGATAGGATAGGATAGGATAGAGAATAGGATATTATAGATGATATTATTGGATAGAGGACAGGATAGGATACAGGATAGGATAGGATAGAGGATACAATAGGATAGAGGATAGGATAGGATACAGGATAGGATAGCATAGAGGATAGGATAGGATAGAGGATAGGATAGGATAGAGGATAGGATAGAGTAGAGGATAGGATATGATAGAGGACAGGAAAGGATAGAGTATAGGATAGGGTAGAGGATAGGATAGGATAGAGGATTCAATACGGTAGAGGATAGGATAGGGGATTATATAGGATAGAGGATAGGATAGGTTAGATGATACGAAATTATAGAGGATAGGATAGGATAGAGGACAGGATCGTATAGAGGATAGGATAGGGGATTGGACAGAATAGAGGATAGGATAGGATATAGGATAGGATAGGATAGGATAGGATAGAGGATAGGATAGGATAGAGGACAGGACAGAGGATAGGATATAATACAGGATATTATAGGATAGAGGATAGGATAGGATTGAGGATAGGACGGGATAGATGATAGGATAGGATAGAGGATAGGATAGGGGATTGGATAGGATAGAGGATAGGATAGGATAGATGATATTATAGGAAAGAGGATAGGATACGATGGAGGATACGATATTATAGAGAATACGATCTTATAGAGGATAGGATAGGATAGAAGATAGGATAGAGGATAGGATAGAGGATTGGACAGGATAGAGGATATTATAGGATAGAGGATAGGATAGGATAGCGGATAGGATAGGATGGAGTAGAGGATAGGAATGAGGATAGGATAGGATAGAGGATAGGATAGGATAGAGGAAAGGGTAGGATAGAGGATAGGATCGGGAATTGGATAGGATAGGCGATTTGATAGGATAGAGGACAGGAGACGATAGAGGATAGGATAGGATAGGATAGAGAATAGGATATTATAGATGATATTATAGGATAGAGGACAGGATAGGATACAGGATAGGATAGGATAGAGGATACGATAGGATAGAGGATAGGATAGGATACAGGATAGGATAGCATAGAGGATAGGATAGGATAGAGGATAGGATAGGATAGAGGATAGGATAGAGGATAGGATAGGATAGAGGATAGGATAGGATAGAGGATAGGATAGGATAGAGGATAGGATAGGATAGAGGATAGGATAGGATAGAGGATAGGATATGATAGAGGATAGGATAGGATAGAGGATAGGATAGGATAGAGGATAGGATAGGAGAGAAGGATAGGATACGATAGAGAATTGGATAGGGGATTGGATAGGATAGGGGATTGGATAGGATAGAGGATAGGATAGGAGAGAGGATAGAATGGAGATTAGGATAGGATAGAGGATAGGATAGGGGATTGGATAGGATAGAGGATAGGATAGGAGAGAGGATAGAATGGAGATTAGGATAGGATAGAGGATAGGATAGGGGATTGGATAGGATAGAGGATAGGAGACGATAGAGGATAGGATAGGATAGAGGATAGGATAGGGGATTGGATTGGATAGAGGATAGGATAGGATAGAGGATGGGATAGGATTGGATACAGGATACGATATTATAGAGGATAGGATAAGATTGAGGATGGGATCTGATAGAGGATAGGATAGGATAGAGGATAGAATAGGATAGAGTACAGGATAGAGAATAGGATAGGGTAGAGGATAGGATAGAGGATAGGATTGGATAGAGGATACGATATTATAGAGGATAAGATAGGATAGAGGATAGGATCGGATAGAGGATATGATAGGGGAATGGATAGGATAGAGGATAGGATAGGATAGAGGATACGATAGAGGATTGGATAGTATAAAGGAAATGATTTGATAGGTGGACAGGAGACGATAGAGGATAGGATAGGATAGAGGATAGGATAGGTTAGCGGATAGGATAGGATAGAGAATACGACAGGATAGCTGATATTATAGGATAGAGGATAGGATAGGAAAGAGGATAGGATAGGATAGATGATATTATAGGATAGAGGACAGGATAGGATAGAGGATAGGATAGCCTAGAGGATAGGATAGGATAGAGGATAGGATAGGAGAGAAGGATAGGATAGGATAGGATAGGATAGAGGATAGGATAGGATAGAGGACAGGACAGAGGATAGGATATAATACAGGATATTATAGGATAGAGGATAGGATAGGATTGAGGATAGGACGGGATAGATGATAGGATAGGATAGAGGATAGGATAGGGGATTGGATGGGATAGAGGATAGGATAGGATAGATGATATTATAGGAAAGAGGATAGGATACGATGGAGGATACGATATTATAGAGAATACGATCTTATAGAGGATAGGATAGGATAGAAGATAGGATAGAGGATAGGATAGAGGATTGGACAGGATAGAGGATATTATAGGATAGAGGATAGGATAGGATAGCGGATAGGATAGAATGGAGTAGAGGATAGGAATGAGGATAGGATAGGATAGAGGATAGGATAGGATAGAGGAAAGGGTAGGATAGAGGATAGGATCGGGAATTGGATAGGATAGGCGATTTGATAGGATAGAGGACAGGAGACGATAGAGGATAGGATAGGATAGGATAGAGAATAGGATATTATAGATGATATTATTGGATAGAGGACAGGATAGGATACAGGATAGGATAGGATAGAGGATACAATAGGATAGAGGATAGGATAGGATACAGGATAGGATAGCATAGAGGATAGGATAGGATAGAGGATAGGATAGGATAGAGGATAGGATAGAGGATAGGATAGGATAGAGGATAGGATAGGATAGAGGATAGGATAGGATAGAGGATAGGATAGGATAGAGGATAGGATATGATAGAGGATAGGATAGGATAGAGGATAGGATAGGATAGAGGATAGGATAGGAGAGAAGGATAGGATACGATAGAGAATTGGATAGGGGATTGGATAGGATAGGGGATTGGATAGGATAGAGGATAGGATAGGAGAGAGGATAGAATGGAGATTAGGATAGGATAGAGGATAGGATAGGGGATTGGATAGGATAGAGGATAGGATAGGATAGAGGATAGGATAGGATAGAGGATAGGATAGGGGAGAAGGATAGGATAGGATAGAGGATAGGATAGGATAGAGGATAGGATAGGATGGAGGATAGAATAGGATAGAGGATAGGATAGGATAGGGGATAGGATACGATAGAGGATAGGATAGGATAGAGAATATGATATAGGATTGGATAGGATACTATAGAGGATAGGATAGGATAGAATTGAGAATAGGATAGGATAGAGAATAGGATATAGGATTGGATAGGATACTATAGAGGATAGGATACTATAGAATTGAGAATAGGATAGGATAGATGATATTATAGGATAGAGGACAGGATAGGACAGAGGAAACGATATTATAGAGGATAGGATCGGATAGAGGATAGGATAGGGGATTGGATAGGATAGAGGATAGGATTCGATAGAGGACAGGATAGGATAAATGGCGGAAAGGATAGGATAGAGTATAGAATAGGACAGAGGATAAGATAGGATAGAGGATAGGATAAGTTAGAGGATAGGATAGGATAGAGGATAGGATATAGGATTGGATAGGATAGAGGATACGATAGGATAGAGGATAGGATAGAGAATAGGATAGGATTGAGAATACGATAGGGGATTGGATCGGATACAGGATAGGATACGGTAGAGGATAGGATAGGATAGGATAGAGAATAGGATAGGATAGATGATATTATAGGATAGAGGACAGGATAGGATAGAGGATAGGATAGCATAGAGGATAGGATAGGATAGAGGATAGGATAGGAGAGAAGGATAGGATAGGATAGAGGATAGGATAGGATAGAGGATAGGATAGGATAGAGGATAGGATAGGATAGGATAGAGGATAGGATAGGATAGAGGAAAGGGTAGGATAGAGGATAGGAGCGGGGATTGGATAGGATAGGGGATTGGATAGGATAGAGGACAGGAGACGATAGAGGATAGGATAGGATAGAGGATAGGAGCGGGGATTGGATAGGATAGGGGATTGGATAGGATAGAGGACAGGAGACGATAGAGGATAGGATAGGATATGATGTCGGAAAGGATAGGATAGAGTATAGAATAGGACAGAGGATAAGATAGGATAGAGGATAGGATAAGTTAGAGGATAGGATAGGATAGAGGATAGGATAGGATAGAGGATAGGATAGGATAGAGGATAGGATAGGATAGAGGATAGGATAGGATAGAGGATAGGATAGGATAGAGGATAGGATAGGATAGAGGATAGGATAGGATAGATGATAGGATAGGATAGAGGATAGGACAGGATAGAGGATAGGATAGAGGATAGGATAGGATAGAGGATAGGATAGAATAGAGGATAGGATAGGATAGAGGATAGGATAGGATAGAGGATAGGATAGGATAGAGGATAGGATAGGGTAGAGGATAGGATAGGATAGAGGATACGATATTATAGAGGATATGATAGGATAGAGGATAGGATAGGATAGACGATAGGAGAGGATAGAGGATAGGATAGCATACAGGATAGGATAGAGGATAGGATAGAGGATTGGATAGGATACAGGATAGGAGACGATAGAGGATAGGATAGGATAGAGGATAGGATAGGGGATTGGATAGGATAGAGGATAGGATAGGATAGAGGATGGGATAGGATAGAGGATAGGATAGGATAGAGGATAGGATAGGGTAGAGGATAGGATAGGATAGAGGATACGATATTATAGAGGATGCAATACGGTAGAGGATAGGATAGGGGATTCTATAGGATAGAGGATAGGGTAGGGTAGAGGATAGGATAGGGGATTGGGTAGGATAGAGGACAGGAGACGATAGAGGATAGGATAGGATAGAGGATAGGATAGGATAGAGGATAGGATAGGGTAGAGGATAGGATAGGATAGAGGATACGATATTATAGAGGATAGGATAGGATAGAGGATAGGATAGGATAGAGGATAGGATAGAGTAGAGGATAGGATATGATAGAGGACAGGAAAGGATAGAGTATAGGATAGGGTAGAGGATAGGATAGGATAGAGGATTCAATACGGTAGAGGATAGGATAGGGGATTATATAGGATAGAGGATAGGATAGGTTAGATGATACGAAATTATAGAGGATAGGATAGGATAGAGGACAGGATCGTATAGAGGATAGGATAGGGGATTGGACAGAATAGAGGATAGGATAGGATATAGGATAGGATAGGATAGGATAGGATAGAGGATAGGATAGGATAGAGGACAGGACAGAGGATAGGATATAATACAGGATATTATAGGATAGAGGATAGGATAGGATTGAGGATAGGACGGGATAGATGATAGGATAGGATAGAGGATAGGATAGGGGATTGGATAGGATAGAGGATAGGATAGGATAGATGATATTATAGGAAAGAGGATAGGATACGATGGAGGATACGATATTATAGAGAATACGATCTTATAGAGGATAGGATAGGATAGAAGATAGGATAGAGGATAGGATAGAGGATTGGACAGGATAGAGGATATTATAGGATAGAGGATAGGATAGGATAGCGGATAGGATAGGATGGAGTAGAGGATAGGAATGAGGATAGGATAGGATAGAGGATAGGATAGGATAGAGGAAAGGGTAGGATAGAGGATAGGATCGGGAATTGGATAGGATAGGCGATTTGATAGGATAGAGGACAGGAGACGATAGAGGATAGGATAGGATAGGATAGAGAATAGGATATTATAGATGATATTATAGGATAGAGGACAGGATAGGATACAGGATAGGATAGGATAGAGGATACGATAGGATAGAGGATAGGATAGGATACAGGATAGGATAGCATAGAGGATAGGATAGGATAGAGGATAGGATAGGATAGAGGATAGGATAGAGGATAGGATAGGATAGAGGATAGGATAGGATAGAGGATAGGATAGGATAGAGGATAGGATAGGATAGAGGATAGGATATGATAGAGGATAGGATAGGATAGAGGATAGGATAGGATAGAGGATAGGATAGGAGAGAAGGATAGGATACGATAGAGAATTGGATAGGGGATTGGATAGGATAGGGGATTGGATAGGATAGAGGATAGGATAGGAGAGAGGATAGAATGGAGATTAGGATAGGATAGAGGATAGGATAGGGGATTGGATAGGATAGAGGATAGGATAGGAGAGAGGATAGAATGGAGATTAGGATAGGATAGAGGATAGGATAGGGGATTGGATAGGATAGAGGATAGGAGACGATAGAGGATAGGATAGGATAGAGGATAGGATAGGGGATTGGATTGGATAGAGGATAGGATAGGATAGAGGATGGGATAGGATTGGATAGAGGATACGATATTATAGAGGATAGGATAAGATTGAGGATGGGATCTGATAGAGGATAGGATAGGATAGAGGATAGAATAGGATAGAGTACAGGATAGAGAATAGGATAGGGTAGAGGATAGGATAGAGGATAGGATTGGATAGAGGATACGATATTATAGAGGATAAGATAGGATAGAGGATAGGATCGGATAGAGGATAGGATAGAGGATAGGATAGGATAGAGGATAGGATAGAGTAGAGGATAGGATATGATAGAGGACAGGAAAGGATAGAGTATAGGATAGGGTAGAGGATAGGATAGGATAGAGGATTCAATACGGTAGAGGATAGGATAGGGGATTATATAGGATAGAGGATAGGATAGGTTAGATGATACGAAATTATAGAGGATAGGATAGGATAGAGGACAGGATCGTATAGAGGATAGGATAGGGGATTGGACAGAATAGAGGATAGGATAGGATATAGGATAGGATAGGATAGGATAGGATAGAGGATAGGATAGGATAGAGGACAGGACAGAGGATAGGATATAATACAGGATATTATAGGATAGAGGATAGGATAGGATTGAGGATAGGACGGGATAGATGATAGGATAGGATAGAGGATAGGATAGGGGATTGGATAGGATAGAGGATAGGATAGGATAGATGATATTATAGGAAAGAGGATAGGATACGATGGAGGATACGATATTATAGAGAATACGATCTTATAGAGGATAGGATAGGATAGAAGATAGGATAGAGGATAGGATAGAGGATTGGACAGGATAGAGGATATTATAGGATAGAGGATAGGATAGGATAGCGGATAGGATAGGATGGAGTAGAGGATAGGAATGAGGATAGGATAGGATAGAGGATAGGATAGGATAGAGGAAAGGGTAGGATAGAGGATAGGATCGGGAATTGGATAGGATAGGCGATTTGATAGGATAGAGGACAGGAGACGATAGAGGATAGGATAGGATAGGATAGAGAATAGGATATTATAGATGATATTATAGGATAGAGGACAGGATAGGATACAGGATAGGATAGGATAGAGGATACGATAGGATAGAGGATAGGATAGGATACAGGATAGGATAGCATAGAGGATAGGATAGGATAGAGGATAGGATAGGATAGAGGATAGGATAGAGGATAGGATAGGATAGAGGATAGGATAGGATAGAGGATAGGATAGGATAGAGGATAGGATAGGATAGAGGATAGGATAGGATAGAGGATAGGATATGATAGAGGATAGGATAGGATAGAGGATAGGATAGGATAGAGGATAGGATAGGAGAGAAGGATAGGATACGATAGAGAATTGGATAGGGGATTGGATAGGATAGGGGATTGGATAGGATAGAGGATAGGATAGGAGAGAGGATAGAATGGAGATTAGAATAGGATAGAGGATAGGATAGGGGATTGGATAGGATAGAGGATAGGATAGGAGAGAGGATAGAATGGAGATTAGGATAGGATAGAGGATAGGATAGGGGATTGGATAGGATAGAGGATAGGATAGGATAGAGGATAGGATAGGTTAGCGGATAGGATAGGATAGAGAATACGACAGGATAGCTGATATTATAGGATAGAGGATAGGATAGGAAAGAGGATAGGATAGGATAGATGATATTATAGGATAGAGGACAGGATAGGATAGAGGATAGGATAGCATAGAGGATAGGATAGGATAGAGTATAGAATAGGACAGAGGATAAGATAGGATAGAGGATAGGATAAGTTAGAGGATAGGATACTATAGAGGATAGGATATAGGATTGGATAGGATAGAGGATACGATAGGATAGAGGATAGGATAGAGAATAGGATAGGATTGAGAATACGATAGGGGATTGGATCGGATACAGGATAGGATACGGTAGAGGATAGGATAGGATAGGATAGAGAATAGGATAGGATAGATGATATTATAGGATAGAGGACAGGATAGGATAGAGGATAGGATAGCATAGAGGATAGGATAGGATAGAGGATAGGATAGGAGAGAAGGATAGGATAGGATAGAGGATAGGATAGGATAGAGGATAGGATAGGATAGAGGATAGGATAGGATAGGATAGAGGATATGATAGGATAGAGGAAAGGGTAGGATAGAGGATAGGAGCGGGGATTGGATAGGATAGGGGATTGGATAGGATAGAGGACAGGAGACGATAGAGGATAGGATAGGATATGATGTCGGAAAGGATAGGATAGAGTATAGAATAGGACAGAGGATAAGATAGGATAGAGGATAGGATAAGTTAGAGGATAGGATAGGATAGAGGATAGGATAGGATAGAGGATAGGATAGGATAGAGGATAGGATAGGATAGAGGATAGGATAGGATAGAGGATAGGATAGGATAGAGGATAGGATAGGATAGAGGATAGGATAGGATAGATGATAGGATAGGACAGAGGATAAGATAGGATAGAGGATAGGATAAGTTAGAGGATAGGATAGGATAGAGGATAGGATATAGGATTGGATAGGATAGAGGATACGATAGGATAGAGGATAGGATAGAGAATAGGGTAGGATAGAGGATACGATAGGGGATTGGATCGGATACAGGATAGGATACGGTAGAGGATAGGATAGGATAGGATAGAGAATAGGATAGGATAGATGATATTATAGGATAGAGGACAGGATAGGATAGAGGATAGGATAGCGTAGAGGATAGGATAGGATAGAGGATAGGATAGGAGAGAAGGATAGGATAGGATAGAGGATAGGATAGGATAGAGGATAGGATAGGATAGAGGATAGGATAGGATAGGATAGAGGATAGGATAGGATAGAGGAAAGGGTAGGATAGAGGATAGGAGCGGGGATTGGATAGGATAGGGGATTGGATAGGATAGAGGACAGGAGACGATAGAGGATAGGATAGGATATGATGTCGGAAAGGATAGGATAGAGTATAGAATAGGACAGAGGATAAGATAGGATAGAGGATAGGATAAGTTAGAGGATAGGATAGGATAGAGGATAGGATAGGATAGAGGATAGGATAGGATAGAGGATAGGATAGGATAGAGGATAGGATAGGATAGAGGATAGGATAGGATAGAGGATAGGATAGGATAGAGGATAGGATAGGATAGATGATAGGATAGGATAGAGGATAGGATAGGATAGAGGATAGGATAGAGGATAGGATAGGATAGAGGATAGGATAGGATAGAGGAAAGGGTAGGATAGAGGATAGGATCGGGGATTGGATAGGATAGGGGATTGGATAGGATAGAGGACAGGAGACGATAGAGGATAGGATAGGATAGAGGATAGAATAGGATAGAGGATAGGATAGGATAGGGGATAGGATACGATAGAGGATAGGATAGGATAGAGAATAGGATATAGGATTGGATAGGATAGAGGATAGGATACGATAGAGGATAGGATAGGATAGGATAGAGAATAGGATAGGATAGATGATATTATAGGATAGAGGACATTATAGGACAGAGGAAACGATATTATAGAGGATATGATAGGATAGAGGATAGGATCGGATAGAAGATAGGATAGGGGATTGGATAGGATAGAGGATAGGATTCGATAGATGACAGGATAGGATATGATGGCGGAAAGGATAGGATAGAGTATAGAATAGGACAGGGGATAAGATAGGATAGAGGATAGGATAAGTTAGAGGATAGGATAGGATAGAGGATAGGATATAGGATTGGATAGGATAGAGGATACGATAGGATATAGGATAGGATAGAGAATAGGATAGGATAGAGGATACGACAGGGGATTGGATCGGATACAGGATAGGATACGGTAGAGGATAGGATAGGATAGGATAGAGAATAGGATAGGATAGATGATATTATAGGATAGAGGACAGGATAGGATAGAGGATAGGATAGCATAGAGGATAGGATAGGATAGAGGATAGGATAGGAGAGAATGATAGGATAGGATAGAGGATAGGATAGGATAGAGGATAGGATAGGATAGGATAGAGACTAGGATAGGATAGAGGAAAGGGTATGATAGAGGATAGGATCGGGGATTGGATAGGATAGGCGATTGGATAGGATAGAGGACAGGAGACGATAGAGAATAGGATAGGATAGAGGATAGGATTCGATAGAGGACAGGATAGGATATGATGGCGGAAAGGATAGGATAGAGTATAGAATAGGACAGAGGATAAGATAGGATAGAGGATAGGATAAGTTAGAGGATAGGATAGGATAGAGGATAGGATATAGGATTGGATAGGATAGAGGATAGGATAGAGTATAGGATAGGATAGAGGATACGATAGGGGATTGGATCGGATACAGGATAGGATACGGTAGAGGATAGGATAGGATAGGATAGAGAATAGGATAGGATAGATGATATTATAGGATAGAGGACAGGATAGGATAGAGGATAGGATAGGATAGAGGATAGGATAGGATAGAGGATAGGATAGGAGAGAAGGATAGGATAGGATAGAGGATAGGATAGGATAGAGGATAGGATAGGATAGGATAGAGGATAGGATAGGATAGAGGAAAGGGTAGGATATAGGATAGGATCGGGGATTGGATAGGATAGAGGATTGGATAGGATAGAGGACAGGAGACGATAGAGGATAGGATAGGATAGAGGATAGGATAGAATAGAGGATAGGATAGGATAGAGGATAGGATAGGAGAGAAGGATAGGATAGGATAGAGGATAGGATAGGATAGAGGATATGATAGGATAGAGGATAGGATAGGATAGAGGATAGGATTGGATAGAGGATAGGATGGGATAGAGGATAGGATGGGATAGAGGATAGGATAGGATAGAGGATAGGGTAGGATAGAGGATATGATAGGATAGGCGATTGGATCGGATACAGGATAGGATACGATAGAGGCTAGGATAGGATAGAGGATAGGATAGGATAGAGGGAAGGGTAGGATAGAGGATAGGATCGGGGATTGGATAGGATAGGGGATTGGATAGGATAGAGGACAGGAGACGATAGAGGATAGGATAGGATAGAGGATAGAATAGGATAGAGGATAGGATAGGATAGGGTATAGGATAGGATAGAGGATAGGATAGGATAGAGGATAGGATAGGATAGAGGATAGGATAGGATAGAGGATAGGATAGGATAGAGGAAAGGGTAGGATAGAGGATAGGATCGGGGAGTGGATAGGATAGGAGATTGGATAGGATAGAGGATAGGATACGATAGAGGATAGAATAGGATAGAGGATAGGATAGGATAGGGGATAGGATACGATAGAGGATAGGATAGGATAGAGAATAGGATATAGGATTGGATAGGATAGAGGATAGGATAAGTTAGAGGATAGGATAGGATAGAGGATTGGATAGGATAGAGGATACGATAGGATAGAGGATAGGATAGAGAATAGGATACGGTAGAGGATAGGATAGGATAGGATAGAGGATAGGATAGGATAGAGGATAGGATAGGATAGAGGATAGTATAGGATAGAGGATAGGATAGGATAGAGGATAGGATAGGATAGATGATAGGATAGGATAGAGGATAGGATAGGATAGAGGATAGGATAGGATAGAGGATAGGATCGGATAGAGGATAGGATAAGTTAGAGGATAGGATAGGATAGAGGATAGGATATAGGATTAGATAGGATAGAGGATACGATAGGATAGAGGATAGGATAGAGAATAGGATAGGATAGAGGATACGATAGGGGATTGGATCGGATACAGGATAGGATACGGTAGAGGATAGGATAGGATAGGATAGAGAATAGGATAGGATAGATGATGTTATAGGATAGAGGACAGGATAGGATAGAGGATAGGATAGCATAGAGGATAGGATAGGATAGAGGATAGGATAGGAGAGAAGGATAGGATAGGATAGAGGATAGGATAGGATAGAGGATAGGATAGGATAGGATAGAGGATAGGATAGGATAGAGGAAAGGGTAGGATAGAGGATAGGAGCGGGGGTTGGATAGGATAGGGGATTGGATAGGATAGAGGACAGGAGACGATAGAGGATAGGATAGGATATGATGTCGGAAAGGATAGGATAGAGTATAGAATAGGACAGAGGATAAGATAGGATAGAGGATAGGATAAGTTAGAGGATAGGATAGGATAGAGGATAGGATAGGATAGAGGATAGGATAGGATAGAGGATAGAATAGGATAGAGGATAGGATAGGATAGGGGATAGGATACGATAGAGGATAGGATAGGATAGAGAATAGGATATAGGATTGGATAGGATAGAGGATAGGATACGATAGAGGATAGGATAGGATAGGATAGAGAATAGGATAGGATAGATGATATTATAGGATAGAGGACATTATAGGACAGAAGAAACGATATTATAGAGGATATGATAGGATAGAGGATAGGATCGGATAGAGGATAGGATAGGGGATTGGATAGGATAGAGGATAGGATTCGATAGATGACAGGATAGGATATGATGGCGGAAAGGATAGGATAGAGTATAGAATAGGACAGGGGATAAGATAGGATAGAGGATAGGATAAGTTAGAGGATAGGATAGGATAGAGGATAGGATATAGGATTGGATAGGATATAGGATACGATAGGATATAGGATAGGATAGAGAATAGGATAGGATAGAGGATACGATAGGGGATTGGATCGGATACAGGATAGGATACGGTAGAGGATAGGATAGGATAGGATAGAGAATAGGATAGGATAGATGATATTATAGGATAGAGGACAGGATAGGATAGAGGATAGGATAGCATAGAGGATAGGATAGGATAGAGGATAGGATAGGATAGAGGAAATGGTAGGATAGAGGATAGGATCGGGGATTGGATAGGATAGGGGATTGGATAGGATAGAGGACAGGAGACGATAGAGGATAGGATAGGATAGAGGATAGAATAGGATAGAGGATAGGATAGGATAGGGGATAGGATACGATAGAGGATAGGATAGGATAGAGAATAGGATATAGGATTGGATAGGATAGAGGATAGGATACGATAGAGGATAGGATAGGATAGGATAGAGAATAGGATAGGATAGATGATATTATAGGATAGAGGACATTATAGGACAGAAGAAACGATATTATAGAGGATATGATAGGATAGAGGATAGGATCGGATAGAGGATAGGATAGGGGATTGGATACGATAGAGGATAGGATTCGATAGATGACAGGATAGGATATGATGGCGGAAAGGATAGGATAGAGTATAGAATAGGACAGGGGATAAGATAGGATAGAGGATAGGATAAGTTAGAGGATAGGATAGGATAGAGGATAGGATATAGGATTGGATAGGATAGAGGATACGATAGGATATAGGATAGGATAGAGAATAGGATAGGATAGAGGATACGATAGGGGATTGGATCGGATACAGGATAGGATACGGTAGAGGATAGGATAGGATAGGATAGAGAATAGGATAGGATAGATGATATTATATGATAGAGGACAGGATAGGATAGAGGATAGGATAGCATAGAGGATAGGATAGGATAGAGGATAGGATAGGAGAGAATGATAGGATAGGATAGAGGATAGGATAGGATAGAGGATAGGATAGGATAGGATAGAGACTAGGATAGGATAGAGGAAAGGGTAGGATAGAGGATAGGATCGGGGATTGGATAGGATAGGGGATTGGATAGGATAGAGGACAGGAGACGATAGAGAATAGGATAGGATAGAGGATAGGATTGGATAGAGGACAGGATAGGATATGATGGCGGAAAGGATAGGATAGAGTATAGAATAGGACAGAGGATAAGATAGGATAGAGGATAGGATAAGTTAGAGGATAGGATAGGATAGAGGATAGGATATAGGATTGGATAGGATAGAGGATAGGATAGAGTATAGGATAGGATAGAGGATACGATAGGGGATTGGATCGGATACAGGATAGGATACGGTAGAGGATAGGATAGGATAGGATAGAGAATAGGATAGGATAGATGATATTATAGGATAGAGGACAGGATAGGATAGAGGATAGGATAGGATAGAGGATAGGATAGGATAGAGGATAGGATAGGAGAGAAGGATAGGATAGGATAGAGGATAGGATAGGATAGAGGATAGGATAGGATAGGATAGAGGATAGGATAGGATAGAGGAAAGGGTAGGATATAGGATAGGATCGGGGATTGGATAGGATAGAGAATTGGATAGGATAGAGGACAGGAGACGATAGAGGATAGGATAGGATAGAGGATAGGATAGAATAGAGGATAGGATAGGATAGAGGATAGGATAGGAGAGAAGGATAGGATAGGATAGAGGATAGGATAGGATAGAGGATATGATAGGATAGAGGATAGGATAGGATAGAGGATAGGATTGGATAGAGGATAGGATGGGATAGAGGATAGGATGGGATAGAGGATAGGATAGGATAGAGGATAGGGTAGGATAGAGGATATGATAGGATAAGCGATTGGATCGGATACAGGATAGGATACGATAGAGGCTAGGATAGGATAGAGGATAGGATAGGATAGAGGGAAGGGTAGGATAGAGGATAGGATCGGGGATTGGATAGGATAGGGGATTGGATAGGATAGAGGACAGGAGACGATAGAGGATAGGATAGGATAGAGGATAGAATAGGATAGAGGATAGGATAGGATAGGGTATAGGATAGGATAGAGGATAGGATAGGATGGAGGATAGGATAGGATAGAGGATAGGATAGGATAGAGGATAGGATAGGATAGAGGATAGGATAGGATAGAGGAAAGGGTAGGATAGAGGATAGGATCGGGGAGTGGATAGGATAGGAGATTGGATAGGATAGAGGATAGGATACGATAGAGGATAGAATAGGATAGAGGATAGGATAGGATAGGGTATAGGATACGATAGAGGATAGGATAGGATAGAGAATAGGATATAGGATTGGATAGGATAGAGGATAGGATAAGTTAGAGGATAGGATAGGATAGAGGATTGGATAGGATAGAGGATACGATAGGATAGAGGATAGGATAGAGAATAGGATACGGTAGAGGATAGGATAGGATAGGATAGAGGATAGGATAGGATAGAGGATAGGATAGGATAGAGGATAGTATAGGATAGAGGATAGGATAAGTTAGAGGATAGGATAGGATAGAGGATAGGATATAGGATTGGATAGGATAGAGGATACGATAGGATAGAGGATAGGATAGGATAGGATAGAGGATAGGATAGGATAGAGGAAAGGGTACGATATAGGATAGGATCGGGGATTGGATAGGATAGAGGATTGGATAGGATAGAGGACAGGAGACGATAGAGGATAGGATAGGATAGAGGATAGGATAGAATAGAGGATAGGATAGGATGGAGGATAGGATAGGAGAGAAGGATAGGATAGGATAGAGGATAGGATAGGATAGAGGATATGATAGGATAGAGGATAGGATAGGATAGAGGATAGGATTGGATAGAGGATAGGATGGGATAGAGGATAGGATGGGATACAGGATAGGATAGGATAGAGGATAGGGTAGGATAGAGGATATGATAGGATAGGCGATTGGATCGGATACAGGATAGGATACGATAGAGGCTAGGATAGGATAGAGGATAGGATAGGATAGAGGAAAGGGTAGGATAGAGGATAGGATCGGGGATTGGATAGGATAGGGGATTGGATAGGATAGAGGACAGGAGACGATAGAGGATAGGATAGGATAGAGGATAGAATAGGATAGAGGATAGGATAGGATAGGGTATAGGATAGGATAGAGGATAGGATAGGATAGAGGATAGGATAGGATAGAGGATAGGATAGGATAGAGGATAGGATAGGATAGAGGAAAGGGTAGGATAGAGGATAGGATCGGGGAGTGGATAGGATAGGAGATTGGATAGGATAGAGGATAGGATACGATAGAGGATAGAATAGGATAGAGAATAGGATAGGATAGGGGATAGGATACGATAGAGGATAGGATAGGATAGAGGATAGGATATAGGATTGGATAGGATAGAGGATAGGATAGAGTATAGGATAGGATAGAGGATACGATAGGGGATTGGATCGGATACAGGATAGGATACGGTAGAGGATAGGATAGGATAGGATAGAGAATAGGATAGGATAGATGATATTATAGGATAGAGGACAGGATAGGATAGAGGATAGGATAGGATAGAGGATAGGATAGGATAGAGGATAGGATAGGAGAGAAGGATAGGATAGGATAGAGGATAGGATAGGATAGAGGATAGGATAGGATAGGATAGAGGATAGGATAGGATAGAGGAAAGGGTAGGATATAGGATAGGATCGGGGATTGGATAGGATAGAGAATTGGATAGGATAGAGGACAGGAGACGATAGAGGATAGGATAGGATAGAGGATAGGATAGAATAGAGGATAGGATAGGATAGAGGATAGGATAGGAGAGAAGGATAGGATAGGATAGAGGATAGGATAGGATAGAGGATATGATAGGATAGAGGATAGGATAGGATAGAGGATAGGATTGGATAGAGGATAGGATGGGATAGAGGATAGGATGGGATAGAGGATAGGATAGGATAGAGGATAGGGTAGGATAGAGGATATGATAGGATAAGCGATTGGATCGGATACAGGATAGGATACGATAGAGGCTAGGATAGGATAGAGGATAGGATAGGATAGAGGGAAGGGTAGGATAGAGGATAGGATCGGGGATTGGATAGGATAGGGGATTGGATAGGATAGAGGACAGGAGACGATAGAGGATAGGATAGGATAGAGGATAGAATAGGATAGAGGATAGGATAGGATAGGGTATAGGATAGGATAGAGGATAGGATAGGATGGAGGATAGGATAGGATAGAGGATAGGATAGGATAGAGGATAGGATAGGATAGAGGATAGGATAGGATAGAGGAAAGGGTAGGATAGAGGATAGGATCGGGGAGTGGATAGGATAGGAGATTGGATAGGATAGAGGATAGGATACGATAGAGGATAGAATAGGATAGAGGATAGGATAGGATAGGGTATAGGATACGATAGAGGATAGGATAGGATAGAGAATAGGATATAGGATTGGATAGGATAGAGGATAGGATAAGTTAGAGGATAGGATAGGATAGAGGATTGGATAGGATAGAGGATACGATAGGATAGAGGATAGGATAGAGAATAGGATACGGTAGAGGATAGGATAGGATAGGATAGAGGATAGGATAGGATAGAGGATAGGATAGGATAGAGGATAGTATAGGATAGAGGATAGGATAAGTTAGAGGATAGGATAGGATAGAGGATAGGATATAGGATTGGATAGGATAGAGGATACGATAGGATAGAGGATAGGATAGGATAGGATAGAGGATAGGATAGGATAGAGGAAAGGGTACGATATAGGATAGGATCGGGGATTGGATAGGATAGAGGATTGGATAGGATAGAGGACAGGAGACGATAGAGGATAGGATAGGATAGAGGATAGGATAGAATAGAGGATAGGATAGGATGGAGGATAGGATAGGAGAGAAGGATAGGATAGGATAGAGGATAGGATAGGATAGAGGATATGATAGGATAGAGGATAGGATAGGATAGAGGATAGGATTGGATAGAGGATAGGATGGGATAGAGGATAGGATGGGATACAGGATAGGATAGGATAGAGGATAGGGTAGGATAGAGGATATGATAGGATAGGCGATTGGATCGGATACAGGATAGGATACGATAGAGGCTAGGATAGGATAGAGGATAGGATAGGATAGAGGAAAGGGTAGGATAGAGGATAGGATCGGGGATTGGATAGGATAGGGGATTGGATAGGATAGAGGACAGGAGACGATAGAGGATAGGATAGGATAGAGGATAGAATAGGATAGAGGATAGGATAGGATAGGGTATAGGATAGGATAGAGGATAGGATAGGATAGAGGATAGGATAGGATAGAGGATAGGATAGGATAGAGGATAGGATAGGATAGAGGAAAGGGTAGGATAGAGGATAGGATCGGGGAGTGGATAGGATAGGAGATTGGATAGGATAGAGGATAGGATACGATAGAGGATAGAATAGGATAGAGAATAGGATAGGATAGGGGATAGGATACGATAGAGGATAGGATAGGATAGAGAATAGGATATAGGATTGGATAGGATAGAGGATAGGATACGATAGAGTATAGGTTAGGATAGGATAGAGAATAGGATAGGATAGATGATATTATAGAATAGAGGACATTATAGGACAGAGGAAACGATATTATAGAGGATAGCATAGGATAGAGGACAGGATCGGATAGAGGATAGGATAGGGGATTGGATGGGATAGAGGATAGGATTCGATAGAGGACAGGATAGGATAGGATGGCGGAAAGGATAGGATAGAGTATAGAATAGGACAGAGGATAAGATAGGATAGAGGATAGGATAAGTTAGAGGATAGGATAGGATAGAGGATTGGATAGGATAGAGGATACGATAGGATAGAGGATAGGATAGAGAATAGGATACGGTAGAGGATAGGATAGGATAGGATAGGGGATAGGATAGGATAGAGGATAGGATAGGATAGAGGATAGTATAGGATAGAGGATAGGATAGGATAGAGGATAGGATAGGATAGAGGATAGGATAGGATAGGATAGAGGATAGGATAGGATAGAGGAAAGGGTAGGATATAGGATAGGATCGGGGATTGGATAGGATAGAGGATTGGATAGGATAGAGGACAGGAGACGATAGAGGATAGGATAGGATAGAGGATAGGATAGAATAGAGGATAGGATAGGATAGAGGATAGGATAGGAGAGAAGGATAGGATAGGATAGAGGATAGGATAGGATAGAGGATAGGATAGGATAGAGGATAGGATTGGATAGAGGATAGGATGGGATAGAGGATAGGATGGGATAGAGGATAGGATAGGATAGAGGATAGGGTAGGATAGAGGATATGATAGGATAGGCGATTGGATCGGATACAGGATAGGATACGATAGAGGCTAGGATAGGATAGAGGATAGGATAGGATAGAGGAAAGGGTAGGATAGAGGATAGGATCGGGGATTGGATAGGATAGGGGATTGGATAGGATAGAGGACAGGAGACGATAGAGGATAGGATAGGATAGAGGATAGAATAGGATAGAGGATAGGATAGGATAGGGTATAGGATAGGATAGAGGATAGGATAGGATAGAGGATAGGATAGGATAGAGGATAGGATAGGATAGTGGATAGGATAGGATAGAGGAAAGGGTAGGATAGAGGATAGGATCGGGGAGTGGATAGGATAGGAGATTGGATAGGATAGAGGATAGGATACGATAGAGGATAGAATAGGATAGAGGATAGGGGATAGGATAGGGGATAGGATACGATAGAGGATAGGATAGGATAGAGAATAGGATATAGGAATGGATAGGATAGAGGATAGGATACGATAGAGTATAGGTTAGGATAGGATAGAGAATAGGATAGGATAGATGATATTATAGAATAGAGGACATTATAGGACAGAGGAAACGATATTATAGAGGATAGCATAGGATAGAGGACAGGATCGGATAGAGGATAGGATAGGGGATTGGATAGGATAGAGGATAGGATTCGATAGAGGACAGGATAGGATAGGATGGCGGAAAGGATAGGATAGAGTATAGAATAGGACAGAGGATAAGATAGGATGGAGGATAGGATAAGTTAGAGGATAGGATAGGATAGAGGATTGGATAGGATAGAGGATACGATTGGATAGAGGATAGGATAGAGAATAGGATACGGTAGAGGACAGGATAGGATAGGATAGAGGATAGGATAGGATAGAGGATAGGATAGGATAGAGGATAGTATAGGATAGAGGATAGGATAGGATAGAGGATAGGATAGGATAGATGATAGGATAGGATAGAGGATAGGATAGGATAGAGGATAGGATAGGATAGAGGATAGGATCGGATAGAGGATAGGATAGGGGATTGGATAGGATAGAGGATAGGATTCGATAGAGGACAGGATAGGATATGATGGCGGAAAGGATAGGATAGAGTATAGAATAGGACAGAGGATAAGATAGGATAGAGGATAGGATAAGTTAGAGGATAGGATAGGATAGAGGATAGGATATAGGATTGGATAGGATAGAGGATACGATAGGATAGAGGATAGGTTAGAGAATAGGATAGAATAGAGGATACGATAGGGGATTGGATCGGATACAGGATAGGATACGGTAGAGGATAGGATAGGATAGGATAGAGAATAGGATAGGATAGATGATATTATAGGATAGAGGACAGGATAGGATAGAGGATAGGATAGCATAGAGGATAGGATAGGATAGAGGATAGGATAGGAGAGAAGGATAGGATAGGATAGAGGAGAGGATACGATAGAGGATAGGATAGGATGGGATAGAGGATAGGATAGGATAGAGGAAAGGGTAGGATAGAGGATAGGATCGGGGATTGGATAGGATAGGGGATTGGATAGGATAGAGGACAGGAGACGATAGAGGATAGGATAGGATAGAGGATAGGATTCGATAGAGGACAGGATAGGATATGATGGCGGAAAGGATAGGATAGAGTATAGAATAGGACAGAGGATAAGATAGGATAGAGGATAGGATAAGTTAGAGGATAGGATAGGATAGAGGATAGGATATAGGATTGGATAGGATAGAGGATACGATAGGATAGAGGATAGGATAGAGAATAGGATAGGATAGAGGATACGATAGGGGATTGGATCGGATACAGGATAGGATACGGTAGAGGATAGGATAGGATAGGATAGGATAGAGAATAGGATAGGATAGATGATATTATAGGATAGAGGACAGGATAGGATAGAGGATAGGATAGGATAGAGGATAGGATAGGATAGAGGATAGGATGGGAGAGAAGGATAGGATAGGATAGAGGATAGGATAGGATAGAGGATAGGATAGGATAGAGGATAGGATAGGATAGAGGATAGGATAGGATAGAGGATAGGATAGGATAGGATAGAGGATAGGATAGAGGAAAGGGTAGGATATAGGATAGGATCGGGGATTGGATAGGATAGAGGATTGGATAGGATAGAGGACAGGAGACGATAGAGGATAGGATAGGATAGAGGATAGGATAGAATAGAGGATAGGATAGGATAGAGGATAGGATAGGAGAGAAGGATAGGATAGGATAGAGGATAGGATAGGATAGAGGATAGGATGGGATAGAGGATAGGATTGGATAGAGGATAGGATGGGATAGAGGATAGGATGGGATAGAGGATAGGATAGGATAGAGGATAGGGTAGGATAGAGGATATGATAGGATAGGCGATTGGATCGGATACAGGATAGGATACGATAGAGGCTAGGATAGGATAGAGGATAGGATAGGATAGAGGAAAGGGTAGGATAGAGGATAGGATCGGGGATTGGATAGGATAGGGGATTGGATAGGATAGAGGACAGGAGACGATAGAGGATAGGATAGGATAGAGGATAGAATAGGATAGAGGATAGGATAGGATAGGGTATAGGATAGGATAGAGGATAGGATAGGATAGAGGATAGGATAGGATAGAGGATAGGATAGGATAGAGGATAGGATAGGATAGAGGAAAGGGTAGGATAGAGGATAGGATCGGGGAGTGGATAGGATAGGAGATTGGATAGGATAGAGGATAGGATACGATAGAGGATAGAATAGGATAGAGGATAGGGGATAGGATAGGGGATAGGATACGATAGAGGATAGGATAGGATAGAGAATAGGATATATGAATGGATAGGATAGAGGATAGGATACGATAGAGTATAGGTTAGGATAGGATAGAGAATAGGATAGGATAGATGATATTATAGAATAGAGGACATTATAGGACAGAGCAAACGATATTATAGAGGATAGCATAGGATAGAGGACAGGATCGGATAGAGGATAGGATAGGGGATTGGATAGGATAGAGGATAGGATTCGATAGAGGACAGGATAGGATAGGATGGCGGAAAGGATAGGATAGAGTATAGAATAGGACAGAGGATAAGATAGGATAGAGGATAGGATAAGTTAGAGGATAGGATAGGATAGAGGATTGGATAGGATAGAGGATACGATAGGATAGAGGATAGGATAGAGAATAGGATACGGTAGAGGATAGGATAGGATAGGATAGAGGATAGGATAGGATAGAGGATAGGATAGGATAGAGGATAGTATAGGATAGAGGATAGGATAGGATAGAGGATAGGATAGGATAGATGATAGGATAGGATAGAGGATAGGATAGGATAGAGGATAGGATAGGATAGAGGTTAGGATCGGATAGAGGATAGGATAGGGGATTGGATAGGATAGAGGATAGGATTCGATAGAGGACAGGATAGGATATGATGGCGGAAAGGATAGGATAGAGTATAGAATAGGACAGAGGATAAGATAGGATAGAGGATAGGATAAGTTAGAGGATAGGATAGGATAGAGGATAGGATATAGGATTGGATAGGATAGAGGATACGATAGGATAGAGGATAGGATAGAGAATAGGATAGGATAGAGGATACGATAGGGGATTGGATCGGATACAGGATAGGATACGGTAGAGGATAGGATAGGATAGGATAGAGAATAGGATAGGATAGATGATATTATAGGATAGAGGACAGGATAGGATAGAGGATAGGATAGCATAGAGGATAGGATAGGATAGAGGATAGGATAGGAGAGAAGGATAGGATAGGATAGAGGATAGGATAGGATAGAGGATAGGATAGGATAGGATAGAGGATAGGATAGGATAGAGGAAAGGGTAGGATAGAGGATAGGATCGGGGATTGGATAGGATAGGGGATTGGATAGGATAGAGGACAGGAGACGATAGAGGATAGGATAGGATAGAGGATAGGATAGAATAGTGGATAGGATAGGATAGAGGATAGGATAGGAGAGAAGGATAGGATAGGATAGAGGATAGGATAGGATAAAGGATAGGATAGGATAGAGGATAGGATTGGATAGAGGATAGGATGGGATAGAGGATAGGATGGGATAGAGGATAGGATAGGATAGAGGATAGGGTAGGATAGAGGATATGATAGGATAGGCGATTGGATCGGATACAGGATAGGATACGATAGAGGCTAGGATAGGATAGAGGATAGGTTAGGATAGAGGAAAGGGTAGGATAGAGGATAGGATCGGGGATTGGATAGGATAGGGGATTGGATAGGATAGAGGACAGGAGACGATAGAGGATAGGATAGGATAGAGGATAGAATAGGATAGAGGATAGGATAGGATAGGGTATAGGATAGGATAGGATAGAGGATAGGATAGGATAGAGGATAGGATAGGATAGAGGATAGGATAGGATAGAGGAAAGGGTAGGATAGAGGATAGGATCGGGGAGTGGATAGGATAGGAGATTGGATAGGATAGAGGATAGGATACGATAGAGGATAGAATAGGATAGAGGATAGGATAGGATAGGGGATAGGATACGATAGAGGATAGGATAGGATAGAGAATAGGATATAGGATTGGATAGGATAGAGGATAGGATACGATAGAGTATAGGTTAGGATAGGATAGAGAATAGGATAGGATAGATGATATTATAGAATAGAGGACATTATAGGACAGAGGAAACGATATTATAGAGGATAGCATAGGATAGAGGACAGGATCGGATAGAGGATAGGATAGGGGATTGGATAGGATAGAGGATAGGATTCGATAGAGGACAGGATAGGATAGGATGGCGGAAAGGATAGGATAGAGTATAGAATAGGACAGAGGATAAGATAGGATAGAGGATAGGATAAGTTAGAGGATAGGATTGGATAGAGGATTGGATAGGATAGAGGATACGATAGGATAGAGGATAGGATAGAGAATAGGATACGGTAGAGGATAGGATAGGATAGGATAGAGGATAGGATAGGATAGAGGATAGGATAGGATAGAGGATAGTATAGGATAGAGGATAGGATAGGATAGAGGATAGGATAGGATAGAGGATAGGATAGGATAGAGGATAGGATAGGATAGAGGATAGGATAGGATAGAGGATAGGATAGGATAGAGGATATTATAGGAAAGGGGATAGGATATGATAGAGGATACGATATTATAGAGGATAGGATAGGATAGAGGATAGGATAGGATAGAGGATACGGGATTAGATAGGATAGAGGATAGGATAGAGGATAGGATAGGATAGATGATATTGCAGGATAGAGGACAGCATAGGATAGAGGATAGGATAGGATAGCGGATTGGATAGGATAGAGGATAGGATAGAGAATAGGATAGGATAGAGGATAGGATAGGGGATTGAATCGGATACAGGATAGGAGACGGATGAGGATAGGATAGGATAGGATAGATAATATTGCAGGATAGAGGACAGGATAGGATAAAGGATAGGATAGGATATAGAATAGGATAGGAAAGACGATAGGATAGGATAGAGAATGGGATAGGATAGAGGATAGGATAGGATAGAGGATAGCACAGACAATAGGATAGGATAGAGGATAGGATAGGAGATTGGATAGGATACAGGCTAGGAGACGATATAGAATAGGATAGGATAGATGGTATTATAGGAAAGAGGATACGATATAATAGACGATAGGATAGGATAGAGGATAGAGGATTGAGGATAGGATTGGCGAGAGGATAGGATATGATAGAGGATACGATATTATAGAGAATAGGATAGGATGGAGGATCGGATAGGATAGGATAGAGGATAGGATAGGGGAAAGGATAGGATAGAGGATAGAATATGATAGAGGATACGATATTATAGAGCATAGGATAGGATAGAAGATAGGATGGGATAGAGGTTAGGTTAGGATAGAGGGTAGGATAGGATAGAGGACGGGATAGGTTAGAGGATAGGATAGGGGATTGGATAGGATAGAGGATAGGAGAAGATAGAGGATAGGATAGGGGATTGAATAGGAAAGAGGACAGGAGACGATAGAAGGTAGGTTAGGATAGAGGATAGGATAGGATACAGGATAGGATAGGATAGAGAATACGAAAGGATAGAGGATAGAATAGGATAGAGGACAGGATAGGATAGAGGATAGGATAGGATAGAGGATAGGATAGGATAGGTGATAGGATAGGATAGAGGATAGGGGATTGGATAGGATAGAGAATTGGATATAATACAGGATATGATAGGATAGAGGATAGGATAGGATTGAGGATAGGATAGGATAGAGGATAGGATAGGATAGAGGATAGGAGAGGATAGAGGATAGGATAGCATAGAGGATAGGATAGAGGATAGGATAGAGGATTGGATAGGATACAGGATATGAGACGATAGAGGATAGGATAGGATAGAGGATAGGATAGGGGATTGGATAGAAAAGAGGATAGGATAGGATAAATGATAGGATAGGATAGAGGATAGGATAAAGGATAGGATAGAGGATGGGATAGGATAGAGGATACGATAGGATAGAGGATAGGATAGAGAATAGGATAGGATAGATTATATTATAGGATAGAGGACAGGATCGGATAGAGGATAGGATAGGGGATTGGATAGGATAGAGGATAGGATTCGATAGAGGACAGGATAGGATAGGATGGCGGAAAGGATAGGATAGAGTATAGAATAGGACAGAGGATAAGATAGGATAGAGGATAGGATAAGTTAGAGGATAGGATTGGATAGAGGATTGGATAGGATAGAGGATACGATAGGATAGAGGATAGGATAGAGAATAGGATACGGTAGAGGATAGGATAGGATAGGATAGAGGATAGGATAGGATAGAGGATAGGATAGGATAGAGGATAGTATAGGATAGAGGATAGGATAGGATAGAGGATAGGATAGGATAGAGGATAGGATAGGATAGAGGATAGGATAGGATAGAGGATAGGATAGGATAGAGGATATTATAGGAAAGGGGATAGGATATGATAGAGGATACGATATTATAGAGGATAGGATAGGATAGAGGATAGGATAGGATAGAGGATAGGATACGATAGAGGATACGATAGGATAGAGAAAAGGTTAGGATAGATGATGTTATAGGATACAGGATAGGATAGGATAGAAGATACGATATTATAGATGATAGCATAGGATCGAGTATTGGATAGCATAGAGAATAGGACGGGATAGAGGATAGGATACGATAGAGGATAGGATAGGATAGAGGATTGGATAGGATAGAGGATACTATAGGATTGAGGATAGGATAAAGAATAGGATAGGATAGAGGATAGGAGACGATAGAGCATAGGAGACGATAGAGGATAGGATTGAGGATAGGATAGAGGATATTATAGGATAGAGAATAGGATAGGATAGCGGATAGGATAGGATGGAGTATAGCATAGAATTGAGGATAGCATAGGATTGAGGATAGGATGGGATAGAGGATAGGATAGAGGATAGAATAGGACAGATGATATTATAGGATAGAGGATAGGATAGGATGGAGGATAGGATAGGATAGATGATAAGATAGGATAGCGGAATGGATAGGGTGGAGTATAGGATAGGATAGAGGATAGGATAGGATAGAGAATAGGATAGGATAAAGAATAGGATAGGATAGATGATATTATAGGATAGAGGATAGAATATGGTTGAGGATACGATATTATAGAGGATAGGATAGAGTAGAGGATAGGATGGGATAGAGGATAGGATAGGATAGAGGATAGGATAGGATAGAGGAAAGGATAGGATAGAGGATAGGATAGGATAGAGGATATTATAGGAAAGGGGATAGGATATGATAGAGGATAAGATATTATAGAGGATAGGATAGGATAGAGGATAGGATAGGATAGAGGATACGATAGGATAGAGAAAAGGTTAGGATAGATGATGGTATAGGATACAGGATAGGATAGGATAGAAGATACGATATTATAGATGATAGCATAGGATCGAGTATTGGATAGCATAGAGAATAGGACGGGATAGAGGATAGGATACGATAGAGGATAGGATAGGATAGAGGATTGGATAGGATAGAGGATACTATAGGATTGAGGATAGGATAAAGAATAGGATAGGATAGAGGATAGGAGACGATAGAGCATAGGAGACGATAGAGGATAGGATAGAGGATAGGATAGAGGATATTATAGGATAGAGAATAGGATAGGATAGCGGATAGGATAGGATGGAGTAGAGCATAGAATTGAGGATAGCATAGGATTGAGGATAGGATGGGATAGATGATAAGATAGGATAGCGGAAAGGGTAGGGTGGAGTATAGGATAGGATAGAGGATAGGATAGGATAGAGAATAGGATAGGATAGGGAATAGGATAGGGTAGATGATATTATTGGATACAGGATAGGATATGATAGAGGATACGATATTATAGAGGATAGGGTAGGATAGAGGATCGGATAGGATAGAGGATTGGATAGGATAGAGGATAGTATACGATAGAGGATAGGATAGGATTGAAGATACGATATGATAGAGGACAGGATAGGATACAGGATACACGATATTATAGATGATAGAATAGGATCGAGTATTGGATAGGATAGAGAATAGGATAGGGGATTGGATAGGATAGAGGATAGGATAGGATAGAGGATAGGATAGGATAGAGGATTGGATAGGATAGAGGATACGATAGGATAGAGGATAGGATAGGATAGCGGATAGGATAGGATGGAGTATAGAATAGAATTGAGGATAGGATAGGATAGAATATAGGATAGGATAAAGAATATTATAGGATAGATGATATTATAGGATAGAGGATAGAATAGGATAGAGGATAGGAGACGATAGAGGATAGGATTGGATAGAGAATAGGATAGAGGATAGGATAGGGGATTGGATAGCATAGAGGATATTATAGGATAGAGGATATGATAAGATAGCGGATATGATAGGATGGAGTATAGAATAGAATTGAGGATAGGATAGGATAGAGGATAGATTAGGATAGAGGATAGGATCGGATAGAGGATAGGATAGGATAGATGATAGGGTCGGATAGAGGATAGGATAGGGGATTGGATACGATAGACGATAGGATAGGATAGAGGATTGGATAGGATAGAGGATAGGATAGGATAGCGGAAAGGATAGGATAGAGTATAGAATAGGATAGGGAATAGGATAGGGTAGATGATATTATTGGATAGAGGATAGGATGTGATACAGGATACGATATTATAGAGGATAGGATAGGATAGAGGATAGGATAGGATAGAGGATCGGATTGGATAGAGGATTGGATAGGATAGAGGATAGGATACGATAGAGGATAGGATAGGATTGAGGATACGATAGGATAGAGGACAGGATAGGATACAGGATACGATATTATAGAGGATAGGATAGGATAGAGAAGAAGATAGGATAGATGATGTTATAGGATAGATGATAGGATAGGATAGAGGATACGATATTATAGATGATAGAATAGGATCGAGTATTGGATAGGATAGAGAATAGGATAGAGGATTGGACAGGATAGAGGATAGGATAGGATAGAGGATAGGATAGGATAGAGGATTGGATAGGATTGAGGATACGATAGGATAGAGGATAGGATAGAGAGTAGGATAGGATAGAGGATAGGAGACGATAGAGGATAGGATTGGATAGAGAATAGGATAGAGGATAGGATAGGGGATTGGATAGGATAGAGGATATTATAGGATAGAGGATATGATAAGATAGCGGATAGGATAGGATGGAGTATAGAATACAATTGAGGATAGGATAGGATAGAATATAGGATAGGATAAAGAATAGGATATGATAGATGATATTAAAGGATAGAGGATAGAATATGATTGAGGATACGATATTATAGAGGATAGGATAGAATAGAGGATAGGATGGGATAGAGGATAGGGTAGGATAGAGGGTAGGATAGGATAGAGGGCAGGATAGGTTAGAGGACAGGATAGGGGATTGGATAGGATAGAGGATAGGAGACGATAGAGGATAGGATAGGGGATTGAATAGGAAAGAGGACAGGAGACGATAGAAGGTAGGTTAGGATAGAGGATAGGATAGGATAGGATAGAGGATAGGAAAGGATAAAGGATATAAAGGGATAGGGGATAGGATAGGATAGAGGATATGATAAGATAGGTGATAGGATAGGATAGAGGATACGGGATTAGATAGGATAGAGGATAGGATAGAGGATAGGATAGAGGATAGGATAGGATAGATGATATTGCAGGATAGAGGACAGCATAGGATAGAGGATAGGATAGGATAGCGGATTGGATAGGATAGAGGATAGGATAGAGAATAGGATAGGATAGAGGATAGGATAGGGGATTGAATCGGATACAGGATATTAGACGGATGAGGATAGGATAGGATAGGATAGATGATATTGCAGGATAGAGGACAGGATAGGATAAAGGATAGGATAGGATATAGAATAGGATAGGAAAGACGATAGGATAGGATAGAGAATGGGATAGGATAGAGGATAGGATAGGATAGAGGATAGCACAGACAATAGGATAGGATAGAGGATAGGATAGGAGATTGGATAGGATACAGGCTAGGAGACGATATAGAATAGGATAGGATAGATGGTATTATAGGAAAGAGGATACGATATAATAGACGATAGGATAGGATAGAGGATAGAGGATTGAGGATAGGATTGGAGAGAGGATAGGATATGATAGAGGATACGATATTATAGAGAATAGGATAGGATGGAGGATCGGATAGGATAGGATAGAGGATAGGATAGGGGATAGGATAGGATAGAGGATAGAATATGATAGAGGATACGATATTATATAGCATAGGATAGGATAGAAGATAGGATGGGATAGAGGTTAGGTTAGGATAGAGGGTAGGATAGGATAGAGGACGGGATAGGTTAGAGGATAGGATAGGGGATTGGATAGGATAGAGGATAGGAGAAGATAGAGGATAGGATAGGGGATTGAATAGGAAAGAGGACAGGAGACGATAGAAGGTAGGTTAGGATAGAGGATAGGATAGGATACAGGATAGGATAGGATAGGATAGGATAGGTGATAGGATAGGATAGAGGATAGGGGATTGGATAGGATAGAGAATTGGATATAATACAGGATATGATAGGATAGAGGATAGGATAGGATTGAGGATAGGATAGGATAGAGGATAGGATAGGATAGAGGATAGGAGAGGATAGAGGATAGGATAGCATAGAGGATAGGATAGAGGATAGGATAGAGGATTGGATAGGATACAGGATATGAGACGATAGAGGATAGGATAGGATAGAGGATAGGATAGGGGATTGGATAGAAAAGAGGATAGGATAGGATAAATGATAGGATAGGATAGAGGATAGGATAAAGGATAGGATAGAGGATGGGATACGATAGAGGATACGATAGGATAGAGGATAGGATAGAGAATAGGATAGGATAGATTATATTATAGGATAGTGGACAGGATCGGATAGAGGATAGGATAGGGGATTGGATAGGATAGAGGATAGGATTCGATAGAGGACAGGATAGGATAGGATGGCGGAAAGGATAGGATAGAGTATAGAATAGGACAGAGGATAGGATAGGATAGAGGATAGGATAAGTTAGAGGATAGGATTGGATAGAGGATTGGATAGGATAGAGGATACGATAGGATAGACGATAGGATAGAGAATAGGATACGGTAGAGGATAGGATAGGATAGGATAGAGGATAGGATAGGATAGAGGATAGGATAGGATAGAGGATAGTATAGGATAGAGGATAGGATAGGATAGAGGATAGGATAGGATAGAGGATAGGATAGGATAGAGGATAGGATAGGATAGAGGATAGGATAGGATAGAGGATATTATAGGAAAGGGGATAGGATATGATAGAGGATACGATATTATAGAGGATAGGATAGGATAGAGGATAGGATAGGATAGAGGATAGGATAGGATAGAGGATAGGATAGGATAGAGGATATGATAGGATAGAGTATGGGATAGGGAAGAGGATGGGATAGGATAGAGAATAGCGTAGGATAGATGATATTATAGGATAGAGGGTAGGATAGGATAGAGGATAGGATAGGATAGAGGATAGGATAGGATAGAGGATAGGATAGGATTGAGGATAGGATAGGATAGAAGATCGGATAGGATATAGGATAGGATAGGATAGAGGATAGGATAGGATAGAGGATAGGATAGGATAGAGGATAGGATAGGATAGAGGATAAGATATTATAGAGGATAGGATAGGGTAGAGGATAGGATAGGATAGAGGATAGGATAGGATAGACGATAGGATAGGATAGAGGATAGGATATGATAGAGGATAGGATAGGATAGAGTATAGGATAGGATAGAGGATAGGATAGGATATAGGATAGGATGGGATAGAGGATAGGATAGGATAGAGGATAGGGTAGGATAGAGGATAGGATAGGATAGGGGATTGGATCGGATACAGGATAGGATACGATAGAGGATAGGATAGGATAGAGGATAGGATAGGATAGAGGGTAGGACACGATAGAGGATAGGATAGGATAGAGGATAGGATAGAGGATAGGATAGAGGATAGGATAGAGGATAGGATAGAGGATACGATAGGATAGAGGATAGGATAGAGGATAGGATAGGATAGAGGATAGGATAGGATAGAGGATAAGATATTATAGAGGATAGGATAGGGTAGAGGATAGGATAGGATAGAGGATAGGAGAGGATAGAGGATAGGATAGGATACAGGATAGGATAGGATAGAGGATAGGAAATGATAGAGGATAGGATAGGATAGAGGATAGGATAAAGGATTGGATAGGATAGAGGGTAGGATAGGATAGAGGATAGGATAGGATAGAGGATAGGATAGGATAGAGGATAGGATAGGATTGAGGATAGGATAGGATAGAAGATCGGATAGGATATAGGATAGGATAGGATAGAGGATAGGATAGGATAGAGGATAGGATAGGATAGAGGATAGGATAGGATAGACGATAGGATAGGATAGAGGATAGGATATGATAGAGGATAGGATAGGATAGAGTATAGGATAGGATAGAGGATAGGATAGGATATAGGATAGGATGGGATAGAGGATAGGATAGGATAGAGGATAGGGTAGGATAGAGGATAGGAAAGGATAGGGGATTGGATCGGATACAGGATAGGATACGATAGAGGATAGGATAGGATAGAGGATAGGATAGGATAGAGGATAGGACACGATAGAGGATAGGATAGGATAGAGGATAGGATAGAGGATAGGATAGAGGATGGGATAGGATAGAGGATACGATAGGATAGAGGATAGGACAGAGGATAGGATAGGATAGAGGATAGGATAGGATAGAGGATAGGATAGGATAGACGATAGGATAGGATAGAGGATAGGATATGATAGATGATAGGATAGGATAGAGTATAGGATAGGATAGAGGATAGGATAGGATATAGGATAGGATGGGATAGAGGATAGGATAGTATAGAGGATAGGGTAGGATAGAGGATAGGATAGGAAAGAGGATAGGATAGGATAGTGGATAGGATAGGATGGAGTATAGGATAGGATAGAGTATGGGATAGGGAAGAGGATGGGATAGGATAGAGAATAGCGTACGATAGATGATATTATAGGATAGAGGATAGGATAGGATAGAGGATAGGATAGGATAGAGGATAGGATAGGATAGAGGATAGGATAGGATTGAGGATAGGATAGGATAGAAGATAGGATAGGATATAGGATAGGATAGGATAGAGGATAGGATAGGATAGAGGATAGGATAGGATAGGATAGGATAGAGGATAGGATAGGATAGAGGATAGGATAGGATAGAGGATAGGATAGGGGATTGGATAGGATAGAGGATAGGATAGGATAGAGGATAGGATAGGATAGAGGATAGGATAGGGTAGAGGATATGATAGGATAGAGTATGGGATAGGGAAGAGGATGGGATAGGATAGAGAATAGCGTAGGATAGATGATATTATAGGATAGAGGATAGGATAGGATTCGATTGAGGATAGCATATTATAGAGGATAGGATAGAGTATAGGATAGAGGATTGGAAAGGATAGAGGATAGAGGATAGGATAGGATAGAGGATAGGATAGGATAGAGGATAGGATAGGATAGAGGATAGGATAGGATAGAGGATAGGATAGGATTGAGGATAGGATAGGATAGAAGATAGGATAGGATATAGGATAGAATAGGATAGAGGATAGGATAGGATAGAGGATAGGATAGGATAGGATAGGATAGAGGATAGGATAGGATAGAGGATAGGATAGGGGATTGGATAGGATAGAGGATAGGATAGGATAGATGATAGGATATGATAGAGTATAGGATAGGGGATTGGATTGGATAGAGGCTAGGATAGGATAGAGGATAGGATATAATACAGGATATGATTGGACAGAGGATAGGATATAATACAGGATATGATTGAACAGAGGATAGGATAGGATAGATGATATTATAGGATAGAGGAGAGGATAGGATAGAGGATACGATCTTATAGAGGATAGAATAGGATAGAGGAAAGGATAGGATAGTGGAAAGGATTGGATAGAGAATAGGATAGAGGATAGGATAGAGGATTGGATAGGATAGAGGATATTATAGGATAGAGGATAGGATATGATAGAGGATACGATATTATAGAGGATAGGATAGCGGATAGGATAGGATGGAGTATAGGATGGAATTGAGGATAGGATAGGGTTGAGGATTGGATAGGATAGAGGATAGGATTGGATAGAGGATAGGATAGGGGATTGGATAGGATAGACGAGAGGATAGGACAGGATAGCGGAAAGGATAGGATAGAGTATAGAATAGGATAGACGATATGATAGGAAAGATGATAGGATATGTTAGAGTATAGGATAGGTGATTGGATAGGATAGAGGATAGGATAGGATAGAGAATGCTATAGGATAGAGGATAGGATAGGATAGAGGACAGGATAGGCTAGAGGATAGGATAGGATAGAGGATAGGACACAGGATAGGGTAGGACAGAGGATAGGATAGGGTGGAGGATAGCATAGGAGAGATGATATGATGGGATAGAGGATAGTATAGGATAGAGGATAAGATATTATAGAGGATAGGATAGGGTAGAGTATAGGATAGGATAGTGGATATTATAGGATAGTGGATAGGATAGGATAGAGGATATGATAGGATAGAGTATAGGATAGGGCAGAGTATGGGATAGGATAGAGGATACGATAGGATGGAGGATAGGATAGAGGATAGGATAGGAAAGAGGATAGGATAGGATAGAGGGTAGGATAGGATAGACGATAGGATAGGATTGAGGATAGGATAGAGGATAGGATAGAGGATAGGACAGGATAGAGGATAGGACAGGATAGAGGATAGGATATCATAGAAGATAGGATAGGATTGAGTATAGGATAAGATAGAGGATAGGATACAGGATAAGGTAGGACAGAGGATAGGGTAGAGGATAGGATAGGATAGAGGATAGGATAGGATAGAGGATAGGATAGGATAGAGGATATGATAGGATAGATGATATTATAGGATAGAGGATAGGATAGAGGATAGGATAGAGGATAGGACAGGATAGAGGATAGGACAGGATAGAGGATAGGATAGCATAGAAGATAGGATAGGATTGAGTATAGGATGAGATAGAGGATAGGATACAGGATAGGGTAGGACAGAGGATAGGATAGGGTAGAGGATAGCATAGGATAGATGATATTATGGGATAGAGGATAGTATAGGATAGAGGACAGGATACGATAGAGTATAGGATAGGATAGAGGATAGGATAGGATAGAGAATAGGATAGGAAAGAGGATAGGATAGGATAGTGGATAGGATAGGATAGAGGATATGATAGGATAGAGTATGGGATAGGGAAGAGGATGGGATAGGATAGAGAATAGCGTAGGATAGATGATATTATAGGATAGAGGATAGGATAGGATTCGATTGAGGATAGCATATGATAGAGGATAGGATATAGTATAGGATAGAGGATTGGAAAGGATAGAGGATAGAGGATAGGATAGGATAGAGGATAGGATAGGATAGAGGATAGGATAGGATTGAGGATAGGATAGGATAGAAGATAGGATAGGATATAGGATAGGATAGAAGATAGGATAGGATATAGGATAGGATAGGATAGAGGATAGGATAGGATAGAGGATAGGATAGGATAGAGGATAGGATAGGATAGAGGATAGGATAGGATAGAGGATAGGATAGGATAGAGGATAGGATAGGATAGAGGATAAGATATTATAGAGGATAGGATAGGGTAGAGGATAGGATAGGATAGAGGATAGGATAGAGGATGGGATAGGATAGAGGATACGATAGGATAGAGGATAGGATAGAGGATAGGATAGGATAGAGGATAGGATAGGATAGAGGATAGGATAGGATAGAGGATAGGATAGGATAGAGGATAGGATAGGATAGAAGATAGGATAGGATAGAGGATAGGATAGGATAGAGGATAGGATAGGATAAAGGATAGGATAGAACAGAGGATAGGATAGGATAGAGGATAGGATAGGTTAGAGGATAGTATAGGATAGACAATAGGATAGGATATAGGACAGGATAGGATAGAGGATAGGATAGGATAGAGGATAGGATCGGATAGAGGATACGATAGGATTGAGGATAGGATAGGATAGAGGATAAGTTAGGATAGAGGATAGGATAGGATACAGGATAGGATAGGATAGAGGATACGATAGGATGGTGGATAGGATAGGATACAGGATTGGATAGGTTAGAGGATAGGATAGGATAGGACAGAGGATACGATAGGATAGAGGGTAGGAGAGGATAGAGGATAGGATAGGTTAGAGGATAGTATAGGATAGACAATAGGATAGGATATAGGACAGGATAGGATAGAGGATAGGATAGGATAGAGGATAGGATAGGATAGGGGATAGGATAGGATAGGGGATAGGATAGGATTGAGGATAGGGTAGGTTAGAGGATAGGATAGGATAGGGGATAGGATAGGATTGAGGATAGGGTAGGTTAGAGGATAGTATAGGATAGGCAAGAGGATAGGATATAGGACAGGGTAGGATAGAAGATAGGATAGGATAGAGGATTGGATAGGATAGAGGATAGGATAGGATAGAGGATAGGATAGGATAGAGGATACAGGATACAGGATAGGATAGGATAGAGGATAGGATAGAATAGAGGATAGGATCGGATAGAGGATACGATACGATTGAGGATAGGATAGGATAGAGGATAAGATAGGTTAGAGGATAGGATAGGATACAGGATGGGATAGGATAGAGGGTACGATAGGATAGAGGATAGGATAGTATAGAAAATAGGATAGGACAGAGGATATGATAGGATAGAGGATAGGATAGAGGATACGATAGAGGATTGGATAGGATAGAGGATATTATATAATTGAAGATAGGATAGGATAGAGGATAGGATACGATAGAGGACAGGATAGGATAGAGGACAGGATAGGATAGAGGATAGTATAGGATAGAGTGTAGGATAGGATAGAGGACAGGGTAGGATAGAGGATAGTATTGGATAGACTATAGGATAGGATAGAGGACAGGATAGTATAGAGGATAGGATATGATAGAGGATAGGATAGGATAGAGGATAGGATAGGATAGAGGACAGGATAGGGTAGAGGACAGGATAGGATAGAGAATAGGATAGTATAGAAAATAGGATAGAACAGAGGATAGGATAGGATAGAGGAAAGGATAGGATAGAGGACATGATAGGATAGAGGACAGGATAGGATAGAGGATAGGATAGTATAGAAAATAGGATAGGACAGAGGATAGGATAGGATAGAGGATAGGATAGAGGATACGATAGAGGATTGGATAGGATAGAGGATATTATATAATTGAAGATAGGATAGGATAGAGGATAGGATAGGATAGAGGACAGAATAGTATAGAGGATAGGATAGAGGATAGGATAGGATAGAGGATAGGATAGGATAGAGGACAGGATAGGGTAGAGGACAGGATAGGATAGAGAATAGGATAGTATAGAAAATAGGATAGGACAGAGGATAGGATAGGATAGAGGAAAGGATAGGATAGAGGACATGATAGGATAGAGGACAGGATAGGATAGAGGATAGGATAGTATAGAAAATAGGATAGGACAGAGGATAGGATAGGATAGAGGATAGGATAGAGGATACGATAGAGGATTGGATAGGATAGAGGATATTATATAATTGAAGATAGGATAGGATAGAGGATAGGATAGGATAGAGAATGCTATAGGATAGAGGATAGGATAGGATAGAGGACAGGATAGGCTAGAGGATAGGATAGGATAGAGGATAGGACACAGGATAGGGTAGGACAGAGGATAGGATAGGGTGGAGGATAGCATAGGAGAGATGATATGATGGGATAGAGGATAGTATAGGATAGAGGATAAGATATTATAGAGGATAGGATAGGATAGTGGATATTATAGGATAGTGGATAGGATAGGATAGAGGATATGATAGGATAGAGTATAGGATAGGGCAGAGTATGGGATAGGATAGAGGATACGATAGGATGGAGGATAGGATAGAGGATAGGATAGGAAAGAGGATAGGATAGGATAGAGGGTAGGATAGGATAGACGATAGGATAGGATTGAGGATAGGATAGAGGATAGGATAGAGGATAGGACAGGATAGAGGATAGGACAGGATAGAGGATAGGATATCATAGAAGATAGGATAGGATTGAGTATAGGATAAGATAGAGGATGGGATACAGGATAGGGTAGGACAGAGGATAGGGTAGAGGATAGGATAGGATAGAGGATAGGATAGGATAGAGGATAGGATAGGATTGAGGATAGGATAGGATAGAAGATAGGATTGGATATAGGATAGGATAGGATAGAGGATAGGATAGGATAGAGGATAGGATAGGATAGGATAGGATAGGATAGAGGATAGGATAGGATAGAGGATAGGATAGGATAGAGGATAGGATAGGATAGAGGATAGGATGGGATAGAGGATAGGATAGGATAGAGGATAGGATAGGA
Source organism: Halictus rubicundus (assembly GCF_050948215.1). Lineage (NCBI taxonomy): Eukaryota > Metazoa > Arthropoda > Insecta > Hymenoptera > Halictidae > Halictus > Halictus rubicundus. The sequence goes on from NW_027488884.1 coordinate 45,978, forward strand.
TAGAGGATAGGATAGGGGATTGGATAGGATAGAGGATAGGATAGGATAGAGGATAGGATAGGATAGAGGATAGGATAGGATAGAGGATATGATAGGATAGATGATATTATAGGATAGAGGATAGGATAGAGGATAGGATAGAGGATAGGACAGGATAGAGGATAGGACAGGATAGAGGATAGGATAGCATAGAAGATAGGATAGGATTGAGTATAGGATGAGATAGAGGATAGGATACAGGATAGGGTAGGACAGAGGATAGGATAGGGTAGAGGATAGCATAGGATAGATGATATTATGGGATAGAGGATAGTATAGGATAGAGGATAGGATAGCATGGAGGATAGGATAGGATTAAGGATAGGATAGGATAGAGGATAGGATAGGATAGAGGATAGGAAATGATAGAGGATAGGATAGGATAGAGGATAGGATAAAGGATTGGATAGGATAGAGGACAGGATACGATAGAGTATAGGATAGGATAGAGGATAGGATAGGATAGAGAATAGGATAGGAAAGAGGATAGGATAGGATAGTGGATAGGATAGGATAGAGGATATGATAGGATAGAGTATGGGATAGGGAAGAGGATGGGATAGGATAGAGAATAGCGTAGGATAGATGATATTATAGGATAGAGGATAGGATAGGATTCGATTGAGGATAGCATATGATAGAGGATAGGATATAGTATAGGATAGAGGATTGGAAAGGATAGAGGATAGAGGATAGGATAGGATAGAGGATAGGATAGGATAGAGGATAGGATAGGATTGAGGATAGGATAGGATAGAAGATAGGATAGGATATAGGATAGGATAGAAGATAGGATAGGATATAGGATAGGATAGGATAGAGGATAGGATAGGATAGAGGATAGGATAGGATAGAGGATAGGATAGGATAGAGGATAGGATAGGATAGAGGATAGGATAGGATAGAGGATAAGATATTATAGAGGATAGGATAGGGTAGAGGATAGGATAGGATAGAGGATAGGATAGAGGATGGGATAGGATAGAGGATACGATAGGATAGAGGATAGGATAGAGGATAGGATAGGATAGAGGATAGGATAGGATAGAGGATAGGATAGGATAGAGGATAGGATAGGATAGAGGATAGGATAGGATAGAAGATAGGATAGGATAGAGGATAGGATAGGATAGAGGATAGGATAGGATAAAGGATAGGATAGAACAGAGGATAGGATAGGATAGAGGATAGGATAGGTTAGAGGATAGTATAGGATAGACAATAGGATAGGATATAGGACAGGATAGGATAGAGGATAGGATAGGATAGAGGATAGGATCGGATAGAGGATACGATAGGATTGAGGATAGGATAGGATAGAGGATAAGTTAGGATAGAGGATAGGATAGGATACAGGATAGGATAGGATAGAGGATACGATAGGATGGTGGATAGTATAGGATACAGGATTGGATAGGTTAGAGGATAGGATAGGATAGGACAGAGGATACGATAGGATAGAGGGTAGGAGAGGATAGAGGATAGGATAGGTTAGAGGATAGTATAGGATAGACAATAGGATAGGATATAGGACAGGATAGGATAGAGGATAGGATAGGATAGAGGATAGGATAGGATAGGGGATAGGATAGGATAGGGGATAGGATAGGATTGAGGATAGGGTAGGTTAGAGGATAGGATAGGATAGGGGATAGGATAGGATTGAGGATAGGGTAGGTTAGAGGATAGTATAGGATAGGCAAGAGGATAGGATATAGGACAGGGTAGGATAGAAGATAGGATAGGATAGAGGATTGGATAGGATAGAGGATAGGATAGGATAGAGGATAGGATAGGATAGAGGATACAGGATACAGGATAGGATAGGATAGAGGATACTATAGAATAGAGGATAGGATCGGATAGAGGATACGATACGATTGAGGATAGGATAGGATAGAGGATAAGATAGGTTAGAGGATAGGATAGGATACAGGATGGGATAGGATAGAGGGTACGATAGGATAGAGGATAGGATAGTATAGAAAATAGGATAGGACAGAGGATAGGATAGGATAGAGGATAGGATAGAGGATACGATAGAGGATTGGATAGGATAGAGGATATTATATAATTGAAGATAGGATAGGATAGAGGATAGGATACGATAGAGGACAGGATAGGATAGAGGACAGGATAGGATAGAGGATAGTATAGGATAGAGTGTAGGATAGGATAGAGGACAGGGTAGGATAGAGGATAGTATTGGATAGACTATAGGATAGGATAGAGGACAGGATAGGATAGAGGATAGGATATGATAGAGGATAGGATAGGATAGAGGATAGGATAGGATAGAGGACAGGATAGGGTAGAGGACAGGATAGGATAGAGAATAGGATAGTATAGAAAATAGGATAGAACAGAGGATAGGATAGGATAGAGGAAAGGATAGGATAGAGGACATGATAGGATAGAGGACAGGATAGGATAGAGGATAGGATAGTATAGAAAATAGGATAGGACAGAGGATAGGATAGGATAGAGGATAGGATAGAGGATACGATAGAGGATTGGATAGGATAGAGGATATTATATAATTGAAGATAGGATAGGATAGAGGATAGGATAGGATAGAGGACAGAATAGTATAGAGGATAGGATAGAGGATAGGATAGGATAGAGGATAGGATAGGATAGAGGACAGGATAGGGTAGAGGACAGGATAGGATAGAGAATAGGATAGTATAGAAAATAGGATAGGACAGAGGATAGGATAGGATAGAGGATAGGATAGAGGATACGATAGAGGATTGGATAGGATAGAGGATATTATATAATTGAAGATAGGATAGGATAGAGGATAGGATAGGATAGAGGACAGAATAGTATAGAGGATAGGATAGAGAATAGGATAAGATAGAGGATAGGATAGGGTAGAGGATACGATACGATTGAGGATAGGATAGGATAGAGGATAAGATAGGATAGAGGATAGGATAGGATACAGGATGGGATAGGATAGAGGGTACGATAGGATAGAGGATAGGATAGTATAGAAAATAGGATAGGACAGAGGATAGGATAGGATAGAGGATAGGATAGAGGATACGATAGAGGATTGGATAGGATAGAGGATATTATATAATTGAAGATAGGATAGGATAGAGGATAGGATACGATAGAGGACAGGATAGGATAGAGTACAGGATAGGATAGAGGATAGTATAGGATAGAGTATAGGATAGGATAGAGGACAGGGTAGGATAGAGGATAGTATAGGATAGACTATAGGATAGGATAGAGGACAGGATAGGATAGAGGATAGGATAGGATAGAGGATAGGATAGGATAGAGGATAGGATAGGATAGAGGACAGGATAGGGTAGAGGACAGGATAGGATAGAGAATAGGATAGTATAGAAAATAGGATAGGACAGAGGATAGGATAGGATAGAGGAAAGGATACGATAGAGGATTGGATAGGATAGAGGATAGGATAGGATTGAGGATAGGATAGGATAGAAGATAGGATAGGATATAGGATAGGATAGGATAGAGGATAGGATAGGATAGAGGATAGGATAGGATAGGATAGGATAGAGGATAGGATAGGATAGAGGATAGGATAGGATAGAGGATAGGATAGGGGATTGGATAGGATAGAGGATAGGATAGGATAGAGGATAGGATAGGATAGAGGATAGGATAGGATAGAGGATATGATAGGATAGAGTATGGGATAGGGAAGAGGATGGGATAGGATAGAGAATAGCGTAGGATAGATGATATTATAGGATAGAGGATAGGATAGGATTCGATTGAGGATAGCATATTATAGAGGATAGGATAGAGTATAGGATAGAGGATTGGAAAGGATAGAGGATAGAGGATAGGATAGGATAGAGGATAGGATAGGATAGAGGATAGGATAGGATAGAGGATAGGATAGGATAGAGGATAGGATAGGATTGAGGATAGGATAGGATAGAAGATAGGATAGGATATAGGATAGAATAGGATAGAGGATAGGATAGGATAGAGGATAGGATAGGATAGGATAGGATAGAGGATAGGATAGGATAGAGGATAGGATAGGATAGAGGATAGGATAGGGGATTGGATAGGATAGAGGATAGGATAGGATAGATGATAGGATATGATAGAGTATAGGATAGGGGATTGGATTGGATAGAGGCTAGGATAGGATAGAGGATAGGATATAATACAGGATATGATTGGACAGAGGATAGGATATAATACAGGATATGATTGAACAGAGGATAGGATAGGATAGATGATATTATAGGATAGAGGACAGGATAGGATAGAGGATACGATCTTATAGAGGATAGAATAGGATAGAGGAAAGGATAGGATAGTGGAAAGGATTGGATAGAGAATAGGATAGAGGATAGGATAGAGGATTGGATAGGATAGAGGATATTATAGGATAGAGGATAGGATATGATAGAGGATACGATATTATAGAGGATAGGATAGCGGATAGGATAGGATGGAGTATAGGATGGAATTGAGGATAGGATAGGGTTGAGGATTGGATAGGATAGAGGATAGGATTGGATAGAGGATAGGATAGGGGATTGGATAGGATAGACGAGAGGATAGGACAGGATAGCGGAAAGGATAGGATAGAGTATAGAATAGGATAGACGATATGATAGGAAAGATGATAGGATATGTTAGAGTATAGGATAGGTGATTGGATAGGATAGAGGATAGGATAGGATAGAGAATGCTATAGGATAGAGGATAGGATAGGATAGAGGACAGGATAGGCTAGAGGATAGGATAGGATAGAGGATAGGACACAGGATAGGGTAGGACAGAGGATAGGATAGGGTGGAGGATAGCATAGGAGAGATGATATGATGGGATAGAGGATAGTATAGGATAGAGGATAAGATATTATAGAGGATAGGATAGGGTAGAGTATAGGATAGGATAGTGGATATTATAGGATAGTGGATAGGATAGGATAGAGGATATGATAGGATAGAGTATAGGATAGGGCAGAGTATGGGATAGGATAGAGGATACGATAGGATGGAGGATAGGATAGAGGATAGGATAGGAAAGAGGATAGGATAGGATAGAGGGTAGGATAGGATAGACGATAGGATAGGATTGAGGATAGGATAGAGGATAGGATAGAGGATAGGACAGGATAGAGGATAGGACAGGATAGAGGATAGGATATCATAGAAGATAGGATAGGATTGAGTATAGGATGAGATAGAGGATAGGATACAGGATAGGGTAGGACAGAGGATAGGATAGGGTAGAGGATAGCATAGGATAGATGATATTATGGGATAGAGGATAGTATAGGATAGAGGACAGGATACGATAGAGTATAGGATAGGATAGAGGATAGGATAGGATAGAGAATAGGATAGGAAAGAGGATAGGATAGGATAGTGGATAGGATAGGATAGAGGATATGATAGGATAGAGTATGGGATAGGGAAGAGGATGGGATAGGATAGAGAATAGCGTAGGATAGATGATATTATAGGATAGAGGATAGGATAGGATTCGATTGAGGATAGCATATGATAGAGGATAGGATATAGTATAGGATAGAGGATTGGAAAGGATAGAGGATAGAGGATAGGATAGGATAGAGGATAGGATAGGATAGAGGATAGGATAGGATTGAGGATAGGATAGGATAGAAGATAGGATAGGATATAGGATAGGATAGAAGATAGGATAGGATATAGGATAGGATAGGATAGAGGATAGGATAGGATAGAGGATAGGATAGGATAGAGGATAGGATAGGATAGAGGATAGGATAGGATAGAGGATAGGATAGGATAGAGGATAGGATAGGATAGAGGATAAGATATTATAGAGGATAGGATAGGGTAGAGGATAGGATAGGATAGAGGATAGGATAGAGGATGGGATAGGATAGAGGATACGATAGGATAGAGGATAGGATAGAGGATAGGATAGGATAGAGGATAGGATAGGATAGAGGATAGGATAGGATAGAGGATAGGATAGGATAGAGGATAGGATAGGATAGAAGATAGGATAGGATAGAGGATAGGATAGGATAGAGGATAGGATAGGATAAAGGATAGGATAGAACAGAGGATAGGATAGGATAGAGGATAGGATAGGTTAGAGGATAGTATAGGATAGACAATAGGATAGGATATAGGACAGGATAGGATAGAGGATAGGATAGGATAGAGGATAGGATCGGATAGAGGATACGATAGGATTGAGGATAGGATAGGATAGAGGATAAGTTAGGATAGAGGATAGGATAGGATACAGGATAGGATAGGATAGAGGATACGATAGGATGGTGGATAGGATAGGATACAGGATTGGATAGGTTAGAGGATAGGATAGGATAGGACAGAGGATACGATAGGATAGAGGGTAGGAGAGGATAGAGGGTAGGATAGGTTAGAGGATAGTATAGGATAGACAATAGGATAGGATATAGGACAGGATAGGATAGAGGATAGGATAGGATAGAGGATAGGATAGGATAGGGGATAGGATAGGATAGGGGATAGGATAGGATTGAGGATAGGGTAGGTTAGAGGATAGGATAGGATAGGGGATAGGATAGGATTGAGGATAGGGTAGGTTAGAGGATAGTATAGGATAGGCAAGAGGATAGGATATAGGACAGGGTAGGATAGAAGATAGGATAGGATAGAGGATTGGATAGGATAGAGGATAGGATAGGATAGAGGATAGGATAGGATAGAGGATACAGGATACAGGATAGGATAGGATAGAGGATAGGATAGAATAGAGGATAGGATCGGATAGAGGATACGATACGATTGAGGATAGGATAGGATAGAGGATAAGATAGGTTAGAGGATAGGATAGGATACAGGATGGGATAGGATAGAGGGTACGATAGGATAGAGGATAGGATAGTATAGAAAATAGGATAGGACAGAGGATAGGATAGGATAGAGGATAGGATAGAGGATACGATAGAGGATTGGATAGGATAGAGGATATTATATAATTGAAGATAGGATAGGATAGAGGATAGGATACGATAGAGGACAGGATAGGATAGAGGACAGGATAGGATAGAGGATAGTATAGGATAGAGTGTAGGATAGGATAGAGGACAGGGTAGGATAGAGGATAGTATTGGATAGACTATAGGATAGGATAGAGGACAGGATAGTATAGAGGATAGGATATGATAGAGGATAGGATAGGATAGAGGATAGGATAGGATAGAGGACAGGATAGGGTAGAGGACAGGATAGGATAGAGAATAGGATAGTATAGAAAATAGGATAGAACAGAGGATAGGATAGGATAGAGGAAAGGATAGGATAGAGGACATGATAGGATAGAGGACAGGATAGGATAGAGGATAGGATAGTATAGAAAATAGGATAGGACAGAGGATAGGATAGGATAGAGGATAGGATAGAGGATACGATAGAGGATTGGATAGGATAGAGGATATTATATAATTGAAGATAGGATAGGATAGAGGATAGGATAGGATAGAGGACAGAATAGTATAGAGGATAGGATAGAGGATAGGATAGGATAGAGGATAGGATAGGATAGAGGACAGGATAGGGTAGAGGACAGGATAGGATAGAGAATAGGATAGTATAGAAAATAGGATAGGACAGAGGATAGGATAGGATAGAGGAAAGGATAGGATAGAGGACATGATAGGATAGAGGACAGGATAGGATAGAGGATAGGATAGTATAGAAAATAGGATAGGACAGAGGATAGGATAGGATAGAGGATAGGATAGAGGATACGATAGAGGATTGGATAGGATAGAGGATATTATATAATTGAAGATAGGATAGGATAGAGGATAGGATAGGATAGAGAATGCTATAGGATAGAGGATAGGATAGGATAGAGGACAGGATAGGCTAGAGGATAGGATAGGATAGATGATAGGACACAGGATAGGGTAGGACAGAGGATAGGATAGGGTGGAGGATAGCATAGGAGAGATGATATGATGGGATAGAGGATAGTATAGGATAGAGGATAAGATATTATAGAGGATAGGATAGGGTAGAGTATAGGATAGGATAGTGGATATTATAGGATAGTGGATAGGATAGGATAGAGGATATGATAGGATAGAGTATAGGATAGGGCAGAGTATGGGATAGGATAGAGGATACGATAGGATGGAGGATAGGATAGAGGATAGGATAGGAAAGAGGATAGGATAGGATAGAGGGTAGGATAGGATAGACGATAGGATAGGATTGAGGATAGGATAGAGGATAGGATAGAGGATAGGACAGGATAGAGGATAGGACAGGATAGAGGATAGGATATCATAGAAGATAGGATAGGATTGAGTATAGGATAAGATAGAGGATAGGATACAGGATAGGGTAGGACAGAGGATAGGGTAGAGGATAGGATAGGATAGAGGATAGGATAGGATAGAGGATAGGATAGGATTGAGGATAGGATAGGATAGAAGATAGGATTGGATATAGGATAGGATAGGATAGAGGATAGGATAGGATAGAGGATAGGATAGGATAGGATAGGATAGGATAGAGGATAGGATAGGATAGAGGATAGGATAGGATAGAGGATAGGATAGGATAGAGGATAGGATGGGATAGAGGATAGGATAGGATAGAGGATAGGATAGGATAGAGGATAGGATAGGGGATTGGATAGGATAGAGGATAGGATAGGATAGAGGATAGGATAGGATAGAGGATAGGATAGGATAGAGGATATGATAGGATAGATGATATTATAGGATAGAGGATAGGATAGAGGATAGGATAGAGGATAGGACAGGATAGAGGATAGGACAGGATAGAGGATAGGATAGCATAGAAGATAGGATAGGATTGAGTATAGGATGAGATAGAGGATAGGATACAGGATAGGGTAGGACAGAGGATAGGATAGGGTAGAGGATAGCATAGGATAGATGATATTATGGGATAGAGGATAGTATAGGATAGAGGATAGGATAGCATGGAGGATAGGATAGGATTAAGGATAGGATAGGATAGAGGATAGGATAGGATAGAGGATAGGAAATGATAGAGGATAGGATAGGATAGAGGATAGGATAAAGGATTGGATAGGATAGAGGACAGGATACGATAGAGTATAGGATAGGATAGAGGATAGGATAGGATAGAGAATAGGATAGGAAAGAGGATAGGATAGGATAGTGGATAGGATAGGATAGAGGATATGATAGGATAGAGTATGGGATAGGGAAGAGGATGGGATAGGATAGAGAATAGCGTAGGATAGATGATATTATAGGATAGAGGATAGGATAGGATTCGATTGAGGATAGCATATGATAGAGGATAGGATATAGTATAGGATAGAGGATTGGAAAGGATAGAGGATAGAGGATAGGATAGGATAGAGGATAGGATAGGATAGAGGATAGGATAGGATTGAGTATAGGATGAGATAGAGGATAGGATACAGGATAGGGTAGGACAGAGGATAGGATAGGGTAGAGGATAGCATAGGATAGATGATATTATGGGATAGAGGATAGTATAGGATAGAGGATAGGATAGCATGGAGGATAGGATAGGATTAAGGATAGGATAGGATAGAGGATAGGATAGGATAGAGGATAGGAAATGATAGAGGATAGGATAGGATAGAGGATAGGATAAAGGATTGGATAGGATAGAGGACAGGATACGATAGAGTATAGGATAGGATAGAGGATAGGATAGGATAGAGAATAGGATAGGAAAGAGGATAGGATAGGATAGTGGATAGGATAGGATAGAGGATATGATAGGATAGAGTATGGGATAGGGAAGAGGATGGGATAGGATAGAGAATAGCGTAGGATAGATGATATTATAGGATAGAGGATAGGATAGGATTCGATTGAGGATAGCATATGATAGAGGATAGGATATAGTATAGGATAGAGGATTGGAAAGGATAGAGGATAGAGGATAGGATAGGATAGAGGATAGGATAGGATAGAGGATAGGATAGGATTGAGGATAGGATAGGATAGAAGATAGGATAGGATATAGGATAGGATAGAAGATAGGATAGGATATAGGATAGGATAGGATAGAGGATAGGATAGGATAGAGGATAGGATAGGATAGAGGATAGGATAGGATAGAGGATAGGATAGGATAGAGGATAGGATAGGATAGAGGATAAGATATTATAGAGGATAGGATAGGGTAGAGGATAGGATAGGATAGAGGATAGGATAGAGGATGGGATAGGATAGAGGATACGATAGGATAGAGGATAGGATAGAGGATAGGATAGGATAGAGGATAGGATAGGATAGAGGATAGGATAGGATAGAGGATAGGATAGGATAGAGGATAGGATAGGATAGAAGATAGGATAGGATAGAGGATAGGATAGGATAGAGGATAGGATAGGATAAAGGATAGGATAGAACAGAGGATAGGATAGGATAGAGGATAGGATAGGTTAGAGGATAGTATAGGATAGACAATAGGATAGGATATAGGACAGGATAGGATAGAGGATAGGATAGGATAGAGGATAGGATCGGATAGAGGATACGATAGGATTGAGGATAGGATAGGATAGAGGATAAGTTAGGATAGAGGATAGGATAGGATACAGGATAGGATAGGATAGAGGATACGATAGGATGGTGGATAGTATAGGATACAGGATTGGATAGGTTAGAGGATAGGATAGGATAGGACAGAGGATACGATAGGATAGAGGGTAGGAGAGGATAGAGGATAGGATAGGTTAGAGGATAGTATAGGATAGACAATAGGATAGGATATAGGACAGGATAGGATAGAGGATAGGATAGGATAGAGGATAGGATAGGATAGGGGATAGGATAGGATAGGGGATAGGATAGGATTGAGGATAGGGTAGGTTAGAGGATAGGATAGGATAGGGGATAGGATAGGATTGAGGATAGGGTAGGTTAGAGGATAGTATAGGATAGGCAAGAGGATAGGATATAGGACAGGGTAGGATAGAAGATAGGATAGGATAGAGGATTGGATAGGATAGAGGATAGGATAGGATAGAGGATAGGATAGGATAGAGGATACAGGATACAGGATAGGATAGGATAGAGGATAGGATAGAATAGAGGATAGGATCGGATAGAGGATACGATACGATTGAGGATAGGATAGGATAGAGGATAAGATAGGTTAGAGGATAGGATAGGATACAGGATGGGATAGGATAGAGGGTACGATAGGATAGAGGATATTATATAATTGAAGATAGGATAGGATAGAGGATAGGATAGGATAGAGGACAGAATAGTATAGAGGATAGGATAGAGGATAGGATAGGATAGAGGATAGGATAGGATAGAGGACAGGATAGGGTAGAGGACAGGATAGGATAGAGAATAGGATAGTATAGAAAATAGGATAGGACAGAGGATAGGATAGGATAGAGGATAGGATAGAGGATACGATAGAGGATTGGATAGGATAGAGGATATTATATAATTGAAGATAGGATAGGATAGAGGATAGGATAGGATAGAGGACAGAATAGTATAGAGGATAGGATAGAGAATAGGATAAGATAGAGGATAGGATAGGGTAGAGGATACGATACGATTGAGGATAGGATAGGATAGAGGATAAGATAGGATAGAGGATAGGATAGGATACAGGATGGGATAGGATAGAGGGTACGATAGGATAGAGGATAGGATAGTATAGAAAATAGGATAGGACAGAGGATAGGATAGGATAGAGGATAGGATAGAGGATACGATAGAGGATTGGATAGGATAGAGGATATTATATAATTGAAGATAGGATAGGATAGAGGATAGGATACGATAGAGGACAGGATAGGATAGAGTACAGGATAGGATAGAGGATAGTATAGGATAGAGTATAGGATAGGATAGAGGACAGGGTAGGATAGAGGATAGTATAGGATAGACTATAGGATAGGATAGAGGACAGGATAGGATAGAGGATAGGATAGGATAGAGGATAGGATAGGATAGAGGATAGGATAGGATAGAGGACAGGATAGGGTAGAGGACAGGATAGGATAGAGAATAGGATAGTATAGAAAATAGGATAGGACAGAGGATAGGATAGGATAGAGGAAAGGATAGGATAGAGGACATGATAGGATAGAGGACAGGATAGGATAGAGGATAGGATAGTATAGAAAATAGGATAGGACAGAGGATAGGATAGGATAGAGGATAGGATAGAGGATACGATAGAGGATTGGATAGGATAGAGGATATTATATAATTGAAGATAGGATAGGATAGAGGATAGGATAGGATAGAGGACAGAATAGTATAGAAGATAGGATAGAGGATAGGATAAGATAGAGGATAGGATAGGGTAGAGGATACGATAGAGGATAGGATAGGATAGAGGACACGATAGGATAGAGGATAGGATAGAGGATAGGATAGGATAGAAGATATTATAGGATATAGGATAGGATAGGATAGAGGATAGGACAGGATACAGGATGGGATAGGATAGAGGATAGTATAGGATAGACAATAGGATAGGATATAGGACAGGATAGGATAGAGGATAGGATAGGATAGATGATTGGATAGGATAGAGGATAGGATAGGATAGAGGATAGGATAGGATAGGGGATAGGGTAGGATTGAGGATAATATACGATAGAGGATTGGATAGAATAGAGGATATTATAGGATAGAGGATAGGATAGGATAGAGCATAGGATAAAGGATAGAATGGAGGATTGGATAGGATAGAAGATATTATATGATAGACGATAGGATACGATAGACGATAGGATAGGATAGAAGTTAGGATAGGATAGACGATAGGATAGGATAGACGATAGGATAGGATAGACGATACGATAGGGTAGACGATAGGATAGGATAGAGGATACGATAGGATTGAGGATAGGATATCATAGAGGATAGGATAGGACAGAGGATAGGATAAGATAGAGGATAGGATAGGATAGAGAATAGGATAGGATAGAGGATAGGATAGGATAGGGTATAGGGTAGGATTGAGGATATTATGCAATAGAGGATTGGATAGAATAGAGGATATTATAGGATAGAGGATAGGATAGGATAGAGCATAGGATAGAGGATAGAATGGAGGATTGGATAGGATAGAAGATATTATAGGATAGACGATAGGATACTATAGACGATAGGATAGGATTGACGATAGGATAGGATGGACGATAGGATAGGATAGAGGATACGATAGGATTGAGGATAGGATAGCATAGAGGATAGGATAGGACAGAGGATAGGATAAGATAGATGATAGGATAGGATAGAGGATAGGATGAGATAGAGGATAGGATAGGATAGAGGATAGGATAGGATAGAGGATGGGATAGGATCGAGGATCGGATAGGATAGGGGATAGGGTAAGATTGAGGATAGGATAGGATAGAGGATAGGATAGGATAGAGGATAGGTTAGGACAGAGGATACGATAGGATAGAGTATAGGATAGGATAGAGGATATTATACGATAGAGGATTGGATAGAATAGATAATATTACAGGATAGAGGATAGGATAGGATACAGCATAGGATAGAGGATAGAATAGAGGATTGGATAGGATAGAGGATGTTATAGGATAGACGACAGGATAGGATAGAGGATACGATAGGATTGAGGATAGGATAGGACAGAGGATACAGGATACAGGATAGGATAGGATAGAGGATAGGATAGGTTAGAGGATAGTATAAAATAGAGAATAGTATAGGATAGGAAAGAGGATAGGATAGGACAGAGGATACGATAGGATAGATGATGGGATAGGATAGAGGATACGATATGTTACAGGATAGGATAGGATAGTGGTTAGGATAGGATAGAGGACAGGATAAGATAGAGGGTAGGATAGGATAGAGGATAGGATAGGATAGAGGATACAGGATACAGGATAGGATAGGATAGAGGATAGGATAGAATGTAGTATAGGATCGGATAGAGGATATTATACGATAGAGGATTGGATAGAATAGAGGATATTATAGGATAGAGGATAGGATAGGATAGAGCATAGGATAGAGGATAGAATAGAGGATTGGATAGGATAGAAGATATTATAGGATAGACGATAGGATAGGATAGACGATAGGATAGGATAGAGGATACGATATGTTACAGGATAGGATAGGATAGTGGTTAGGATAGGATAGAGGACAGGATAGAATAGAGGATAGGATCGGATAGAGGATACGATAGGTTAGAGGATAGGATAGGATACAGGATGGGATAGGATAGAGGATACGATAGGATAGAGGATAGGATAGTATAGAAAATAGGATAGGACAGAGGATAGAATAGGATAGAGGATAGGATAGAGGATACGATAGAGGATTGGATAGGATAGAGGATATTATATAATTGAAGATGGGATAGGATAGAGGATAGGATAGGATGGAGGACAGGATAGGATAGAGGATAGTACAGGATAGAGTATAGGATAGGATAGAGGACAGGGTAGGATAGAGGATAGGATAGGATAGAGGATAGGATAGGATAGAGGATAGGATAGGATAGAGGACAGGATAGGGTAGAGGGCAGGATAGGATAGAGAATAGGATAGTATAGAAAATAGGATAGGACAGAGGATAGGATAGGATAGAGGATAGGATAGGATAGAGGACATGATAGGATAGAGGACAGGATAGGATAGAGGATAGGATAGGATAGATGATTGGATAGGATAGAGGATAGGATAGGATAGAGGATAGGATAGGATAGGGGATAGGATACGATAGAGGACAGGATAGGATAGAGGACAGGATAGGATAGAGGATAGTATAGGATAGAGTATAGGATAGGATAGAGGACAGGGTAGGATAGAGGATAGTATAGGATAGACTATAGGATAGGATAGAGGACAGGATAGGATAGAGGATAGGATAGGATAGAGGATAGGATAGGATAGAGGATAGGATAGGATAGAGGACAGGATAGGGTAGAGGACAGGATAGGATAGAGAATAGGATAGTATAGAAAATAGGATAGGACAGAGGATAGGATAGGATAGAGGAAAGGATAGGATAGAGGACATGATAGGATAGAGGACAGGATAGGATAGAGGATAGGATAGTATAGAAAATAGGATAGGACAGAGGATAGGATAGGATGGAGGATAGGATAGAGGATACGATAGAGGATTGGATAGGATAGAGGATACGATAGAGGATTGGATAGGATAGAGGATAGGATAGGATAGAGGACAGAATAGTATAGAGAATAGGATAGAGGATAGGATAGGATAGAGGATAGGATAGGATAGAGGATAGGATAGGATAGAGGACAGGATAGGGTAGAGGACAGGATAGGATAGAGAATAGGATAGTATTGAAAATAGGATAGGACAGAGGATAGGATAGGATAGAGGAAAGGATAGGATAGAGGACATGATAGGATAGAGGACAGGATAGGATAGAGGATAGGATAGTATAGAAAATAGGATAGGACAGAGGATAGGATAGGATAGAGGATAGGATAGAGGATACGATAGAGGATTGGATAGGATAGAGGATATTATATAATTGAAGATAGGATAGGGTAGAGGATAGGATAGGATAGAGGACAGAATAGTATAGAGGATAGGATAGAGGATAGGATAAGATAGAGGATAGGATAGGGTAGAGGATACGATAGAGAATAGGATAGGATAGAGGACACGATAGGATAGAGGACACGATAGGATAGAGGATAGGATAGAGGATAGGATAGGATAGAAGATATTATAGGATATAGGATAGGATAGGATAGAGGATAGGATAGGATACAGGATGGGATAGGATAGAGGATAGTATAGGATAGACAATAGGATAGGATATAGGACAGGATAGGATAGAGGATAGGATAGGATAGATGATTGGATAGGATAGAGGATAGGATAGGATAGAGGATAGGATAGGATACGGGATAGGGTAGGATTGAGGATAATATACGATAGAGGATTGGATAGAATAGAGGATATTATAGGGTAGAGGATAGGATAGGATAGAGCATAGGATAAAGGATAGAATGGAGGATTGGATAGGATAGAAGATATTATATGATAGACGATAGGATACGATAGACGATAGGATAGGATAGAAGTTAGGATAGGATAGACGATAGGATAGGATAGACGATAGGATAGGATAGACGATACGATAGGGTAGACGATAGGATAGGATAGAGGATACGATAGGATTGAGGATAGGATATCATAGAGGATAGGATAGGACAGAGGATAGGATAAGATAGAGGATAGGATAGGATAGGGGATTGGATCGGATACAGGATAGGATACGATAGAGGATAGGATAGGATAGAGGATAGGATAGGATAGAGGATAGGATAGGATAGAGGATAGGATAAAGGATTGGATAGGATAGAGGACAGGATACGATAGAGTATAGGATAGGATAGAGGATAGGATAGGATAGAGAATAGGATAGGAAAGAGGATAGGATAGGATAGTGGATAGGATAGGATAGAGGATATGATAGGATAGAGTATGGGATAGGGAAGAGGATGGGATAGGATAGAGAATAGCGTAGGATAGATGATATTATAGGATAGAGGATAGGATAGGATAGAGGATAGGATAGCATGGAGGGTAGGATAGGATTAAGGATAGGATAGGTTAGAGGATAGGATAGGATAGAGGATAGGATAGGATAGAGGATAGGAAATGATAGAGGATAGGATAGGATAGAGGATAGGATAAAGGATTGGATAGGATAGAGGACAGGATACGATAGAGTATAGGATAGGATAGAGGATAGGATAGGATAGAGAATAGGATAGGAAAGAGGATAGGATAGGATAGTGGATAGGATAGGATAGAGGATATGATAGGATAGAGTATGGGATAGGGAAGAGGATGGGATAGGATAGAGAATAGCGTAGGATAGATGATATTATAGGATAGAGGATAGGATAGGATTCGATTGAGGATAGCATATGATAGAGGATAGGATAGAGTATAGGATAGAGGATTGGAAAGGATAGAGGATAGAGGATAGGATAGGATCGAGGATAGGATAGGATAGAGGATAGGATAGGATTGAGGATAGGATAGGATAGAAGATAGGATAGGATATAGGATAGGATAGAAGATAGGATAGGATATAGGATAGGATAGGATAGAGGATAGGATAGGATAGAGGATAGGATAGGATAGAGGATAGGATAGGATAGAGGATAGGATACAGGATAGGACAGAATAGAGAATTGGATAGTATAGAGGATATCATAGGATAGAGGATAGGATAGGATAGAGGATAGGATAGAGGACAGGATAGTATAGAAAATAGGATAGGACAGAGGATAGGATAGGATAAAGGATAGGATATGTTAGAGGATCAGATAGGGTAGGGGATAGGGTAGGATTGAGGATTGGATAGGATAGAGGATAAGTTAGGATAGAGGATAGGATAGGATACAGGATGGGATAGGATAGAGGATACGATAGGATGGTGGATAGGATAGGATACAGGATTGGATAGGTTAGAGGATAGGATAGGATAGAACAGAGGATACGATAGGATAGAGGGTAGGAGAGGATAGAGGATAGGATAGGTTAGAGGATAGTATAGGATAGACAATAGGATAGGATATAGGACAGGATAGGATGGAGGATAGGATAGGATAGAGGATAGGATAGGATAGAGGATAGGATAGGATAAAGGATAGGATAGAATAGAGGATAGGATAGGATAGAGGATAGGATAGGTTAGAGGATAGTATAGGATAGACAATAGGATAGGATATAGGACAGGATAGGATAGAGGATAGGATAGGATAGAGGATAGGATCGGATAGAGGATACGATAGGATTGAGGATAGGATAGGATAGAGGATAAGTTAGGATAGAGGATAGGATAGGATACAGGATGGGATAGGATAGAGGATACGATAGGATGATGGATAGGATAGGATACAGGATTGGATAGGTTAGAGGATAGGATAGGATAGAACAGAGGATACGATAGGATAGAGGGTAGGAGAGGATAGAGGATAGGATAGGTTAGAGGATAGTATAGGATAGACAATAGGATAGGATATAGGACAGGATAGGATAGAGGATAGGATAGGATAGAGGATAGGATAGGATAGGGGATAGGATAGGATAGGGGATAGGATAGGATTGAGGATAGGGTAGGTTAGAGGATAGGATAGGATAGGGGATAGGATAGGATTGAGGATAGGGTAGGTTAGAGGATAGTATAGGATAGGCAAGAGGATAGGATATAGGACAGGGTAGGATAGAAGATAGGATAGGATAGAGGATTGGATAGGATAGAGGATAGGATAGGATAGAGGATAGGATAGGATAGAGGATACAGGATACAGGATAGGATAGGATAGAGGATAGGATAGAATAGAGGATAGGATCGGATAGAGGATACGATACGATTGAGGATAGGATAGGATAGAGGATAAGATAGGTTAGAGGATAGGATAGGATACAGGATGGGATAGGATAGAGGGTACGATAGGATAGAGGATAGGATAGTATAGAAAATAGGATAGGACAGAGGATAGGATAGGATAGTGGATAGGATAGAGGATACGATAGAGGATTGGATAGGATAGAGGATATTATATAATTGAAGATAGGATAGGATAGAGGATAGGATACGATAGAGTCTGGGATAGGATTCAGGATAGGATAGCATAGAGGATGGGATAGGACAGAGGGTAGGATACGATAGAGTCTGGGATAAGATTCAGGATAGGATAGCATAGAGGATGGGATAGGATAGATGATACGATAGGATACAGGATACGATAGGACAGAGGATAGGATACGATAGAGGATAGGATAGAGGATGGGATAGGATAGAGGATAGGATAGGATAGAGGATAGGATAGGATAGAGGATAGGATAGGATAGAGGATAGGATAGGATAGAGGACAGGATAGGATAGAGGATGGGATAGGATAGAGGATAGGTTAGGATAGAGGATATTATAGGATAGAGGGTAGGATAGGATAGAGGATAGGTCAGAATAGAGGATTGGATAGAATAGAGGATATTATAGGATAGGGGATAGGTTAGGATAGAGGATAGGATAGGATAGAGGATAGGATAGAGGATTGGATATTATAGAGGATAGGATAGGACAGAGGACAGGATAGGATAGAGGATTGGATAGGATACGGGATAGCATTGAGGATAGGATAGGATAGAGGATAGGATAGGATAGAGGATATTATAGGATAGAGGGTAGGATAGGATACAGGATAGGACAGAATAGAGAATTGGATAGTATAGAGGATATCATAGGATAGAGGATAGGATAGGATAGAGGATAGGATAGAGGACAGGATAGTATAGAAAATAGGATAGGACAGAGGATAGGATAGGATAAAGGATAGGATATGTTAGAGGATCAGATAGGGTAGGGGATAGGGTAGGATTGAGGATAGGATAGGATAGAGGATCGGATAGAGGATAGGATAGGATAGATGATAGGGTAGGATAGAGGATAGGATAGGATAGAGTATGGGATAGGGAAGAGGATGGGATAGGATAGAGAATAGCGTAGGATAGATGATATTATAGGATAGAGGATAGGATAGGATTCGATTGAGGATAGCATATGATAGAGGATAGGATAGGAAAGAGGATAGGATAGGATAGTGGATAGGATAGGATAGAGGATATGATAGGATAGAGTATGGGATAGGGAAGAGGATGGGATAGGATAGAGAATAGCGTAGGATAGATGATATTATAGGATAGAGGATAGGATAGGATTCGATTGAGGATAGCATATGATAGAGGATAGGATAGAGTATAGGATAGAGGATTGGAAAGGATAGAGGATAGAGGATAGGATAGGATCGAGGATAGGATAGGATAGAGGATAGGATAGGATTGAGGATAGGATAGGATAGAAGATAGGATAGGATATAGGATAGGATAGAAGATAGGATAGGATATAGGATAGGATAGGATAGAGGATAGGATAGGATAGAGGATAGGATAGGATAGAGGATAGGATAGGATAGAGGATAGGATACAGGATAGGACAGAATAGAGAATTGGATAGTATAGAGGATATCATAGGATAGAGGATAGGATAGGATAGAGGATAGGATAGAGGACAGGATAGTATAGAAAATAGGATAGGACAGAGGATAGGATAGGATATAGGATAGGATATGTTAGAGGATCAGATAGGGTAGGGGATAGGGTAGGATTGAGGATTGGATAGGATAGAGGATAAGTTAGGATAGAGGATAGGATAGGATACAGGATGGAATAGGATAGAGGATACGATAGGATGGTGGATAGGATAGGATACAGGATTGGATAGGTTAGAGGATAGGATAGGATAGAACAGAGGATACGATAGGATAGAGGGTAGGAGAGGATAGAGGATAGGATAGGTTAGAGGATAGTATAGGATAGACAATAGGATAGGATATAGGACAGGATAGGATGGAGGATAGGATAGGATAGAGGATAGGATAGGATAGAGGATAGGATAGGATAAAGGATAGGATAGAATAGAGGATAGGATAGGATAGAGGATAGGATAGGTTAGAGGATAGTATAGGATAGACAATAGGATAGGATATAGGACAGGATAGGATAGAGGATAGGATAGGATAGAGGATAGGATCGGATAGAGGATACGATAGGATTGAGGATAGGATAGGATAGAGGATAAGTTAGGATAGAGGATAGGATAGGATACAGGATGGGATAGGATAGAGGATACGATAGGATGGTGGATAGGATAGGATACAGGATTGGATAGGTTAGAGGATAGGATAGGATAGAACAGAGGATACGATAGGATAGAGGGTAGGAGAGGATAGAGGATAGGATAGGTTAGAGGATAGTATAGGATAGACAATAGGATAGGATATAGGACAGGATAGGATAGAGGATAGGATAGGATAGAGGATAGGATAGGATAGGGGATAGGATAGGATAGGGGATAGGATAGGATTGAGGATAGGGTAGGTTAGAGGATAGGATAGGATAGGGGATAGGATAGGATTGAGGATAGGGTAGGTTAGAGGATAGTATAGGATAGGCAAGAGGATAGGATATAGGACAGGGTAGGATAGAAGATAGGATAGGATAGAGGATTGGATAGGATAGAGGATAGGATAGGATAGAGGATAGGATAGGATAGAGGATACAGGATACAGGATAGGATAGGATAGAGGATAGGATAGAATAGAGGATAGGATCGGATAGAGGATACGATACGATTGAGGATAGGATAGGATAGAGGATAAGATAGGTTAGAG
The DNA here is from genome assembly GCF_050948215.1 of Halictus rubicundus. Lineage (NCBI taxonomy): Eukaryota > Metazoa > Arthropoda > Insecta > Hymenoptera > Halictidae > Halictus > Halictus rubicundus. The sequence continues at coordinate 67,250 of NW_027488884.1, forward strand.
GATAGGATAGGATACAGGATGGGATAGGATAGAGGGTACGATAGGATAGAGGATAGGATAGTATAGAAAATAGGATAGGACAGAGGATAGGATAGGATAGTGGATAGGATAGAGGATACGATAGAGGATTGGATAGGATAGAGGATATTATATAATTGAAGATAGGATAGGATAGAGGATAGGATACGATAGAGTCTGGGATAGGATTCAGGATAGGATAGCATAGAGGATGGGATAGGACAGAGGGTAGGATACGATAGAGTCTGGGATAAGATTCAGGATAGGATAGCATAGAGGATGGGATAGGATAGATGATACGATAGGATACAGGATACGATAGGACAGAGGATAGGATACGATAGAGGATAGGATAGAGGATGGGATAGGATAGAGGATAGGATAGGATAGAGGATAGGATAGGATAGAGGATAGGATAGGATAGAGGATAGGATAGGATAGAGGACAGGATAGGATAGAGGATGGGATAGGATAGAGGATAGGTTAGGATAGATGATATTATAGGATAGAGGGTAGGATAGGATAGAGGATAGGTCAGAATAGAGGATTGGATAGAATAGAGGATATTATAGGATAGGGGATAGGTTAGGATAGAGGATAGGATAGGATAGAGGATAGGATAGAGGATTGGATATTATAGAGGATAGGATAGGACAGAGGACAGGATAGGATAGAGGATTGGATAGGATACGGGATAGCATTGAGGATAGGATAGGATAGAGGATAGGATAGGATAAAGGATAGGATATGTTAGAGGATCTGATAGGGTAGGGGATAGGGTAGGATTGAGGATAGGATAGGATAGAGGATCGGATAGACGATAGGATAGGATAGATGATAGGGTAGGATAGAGGATAGGATAGAGAATAGGATAGAGGATAGGATAGGATAGATGATAGGATAGAATAGAGGATAGGATAGGATAAAGGATTGGATAGGATACAGGATAGGATAGGATAGAGGATAGGATAGGATAGAGGATAGGATAGAGGATAGGATAGGATAGAGGATAGGATAGAGGATAGGATAGAGGATTGGATACGATACAGGATAGGATTGAGGATGGGATAGGGTAGAGGATAGGATAGAGGATAGGATACAGGATAGGATAGAGAATATTATAGAATAGAGGACAGGATAGGATAGAGGATTGGATAGGATACGGGATAGCATTGAGGATAGGATAGGATAGAGGATAGGATAGGATAGAGGATATCATAGGATAGAGGATAGGATAGGATAGAGGATATTATAGGATAGAGGATAGGATAGGATAGAGGATAGGATAGAATAGAGGATATTATACGATAGAGGATAGGATAGGATAGAGGATTTTATAGAATAGAGGATAGGATAGGATTGAGGATAGGATAGGATAGAGGATAGGTTAGGATAGAGGATAGGATAGGATAGAGGATGGGATAGGATAGAGGATACGATAGGATAGAGGATATTATAGGATAGAGGATAGGATAGAGGGTAGGATAGGATAGGATAGAGGATAGGATAGGGAATTGGCTAAGATAGAGGATAGGATAGGATAGAGGATATTATAGGATAGAGGGTAGGATAGGATAGAGGATAGGACAGGATAGAGGATTGGATAGAAGAGAGGATAGGATAGGATAGAGGATAGGATTGGAAAAAGGATAGGGTAGGATAGAGTAGAGCATAGGATAGAGGATAGGATAGGATAGAGGATAGGATAGGATAGAGGATAGGATTGGATAGAGTATAGGATAGGATAGAGGATATTATAGGATAGAGGATAGGTTAGGATAGAGGATAGGATTGGATGGAGGATAGGATACAATAGAAAATAGGATAGTACAGAGGGTAGGATACGATAGAGTCTGGGATAGGATTCAGGATAGGATAGCATAGAGGATGGGATAGGACAGAGGGTAGGATACGATAGATTCTGGGATAAGATTCAGGATAGGATAGCATAGAGGATGGGATAGGATAGATGATACGACAGGATACAGGATACGATAGGACAGAGGATAGGATACGATAGAGGATAGGATAGAGGATGGGATAGGATAGAGGATAGGATAGGATAGAGGATAGGATAGGATAGAGGATAGGATAGGATAGAGGACAGGATAGGATAGAGGATGGGATAGGATAGAGGATAGGTTAGGATAGAGGATATTATAGGATAGAGGGTAGGATAGGATAGAGGATAGGTCAGAATAGAGGATTGGATAGAATAGAGGATATTATAGGATAGAGGATAGGTTAGGATAGAGGATAGGATAGGATAGAGGATAGGATAGAGGATTGGATATTATAGAGGATAGGATAGGACAGAGGACAGGATAGGATAGAGGATTGGATAGGATACGGGATAGCATTGAGGATAGGATAGGATAGAGGATACGATAGGATAGAGGATATTATAGGATAGAGGGTAGGATAGGATACAGGATAGGACAGAATAGAGAATTGGATAGTATAGAGGATATCATAGGATAGAGGATAGGATAGGATAGAGGATAGGATAGAGGACAGGATAGTATAGAAAATAGGATAGGACAGAGGATAGGATAGGATAAAGGATAGGATATGTTAGAAAATCAGATAGGGTAGGGGATAGGGTAGGATTGAGGATAGGATAGGATAGAGGATCGGATAGAGGATAGGATAGGATAGATGATAGGGTAGGATAGAGGATAGGATAGAGGATAGGATAGAGGATAGGATAGGATAGATGATAGGATAGGATAGAGGATAGGATAGAGGATAGGATAGAGGATTGGATAGGATAGAGGATCGGATAGAGGATAGGATAGGATAGAGGATCGGATAGAGGATAGGATAGGATAGAGGATAGGATAGGATGGAGGATAGGATACGATAGAGGAAAGGATAGGATAGAGGATAGTATAGAGGATTGGATAGGATAGAGGACAGGATAGGATGGAGGATAGGATAGGATCGAAAAGAGGATAGGACAGAGGATAGTATAGGATAGAGTATAGGATAGGATAGAGGATAGGATAGGATAGAGGATAGGATGGGACAGAGGGTACGATAGGATAGAGGATGGGATAGGATAGAGGATACGATAGGATAGAGGAAAGGATAGGAAAGTGGATAGGATAGGGTGGATGATAGGATAGAGGATAGGATAGAGGATTAGATAGGATAGTGGAGAGGATAGGATAGAGGAAAGGATAGGAAAGTGGATAGGATAGGATGGATGATAGGATAGATTATAGGATAGAGGATAGTATAGGATAGAGGATAGGATAGGATAGAGGATAGGATAGGATAAAGGATAGGATAGGATAGGATAGGATAAAGGATAGGATAGGATAGTGGATAGGATAGAGGATAGGATAGAGGATAGGATAGGATAGAGGATAGGATAGAATAGAGGATAGGATAGGATAAAGGATTGGATAGGATACAGGATAGGATAGGATAGAGGATAGGATAGGATAGGATAGAGGATAGGATAGAGGATAGGATAGAGGATTGGATACGATACAGGATAGGATTGAGGATGGGATAGGGTAGAGGATAGGATAGAGGATAGGATACAGGATAGGATAGAGGATATTATAGAATAGAGGATTGGATAGAATAGAGGATAGGATAGGATAGAGGATAGGATAGGATAGAGGATAGGATAGGATAGAGGATAGAGGATAGGATAGGATAGAGGATAAGATATTATAGAGGATAGGATAGGATAGAGGATATTATAGGATATAGGATACGATAGGATTGAGGATAGGATAGGATAGAGGATAGGATAGGATAGATGATAGAGGATAGGATAGGATAGAGGATAGGATATTATAGAGGATAGGATAGGATAGAGGATTGGATAGGATAGAGGGTATTATATAGTAGAAGATAGGATAGGGTAGATGATAGGAGAGAGGATAGGATAGAGCATTGGATATGATAGAGGATTGGATACGATAGAGGATTGGATAGGATACAGGATGGGATAGGATAGAGGATGGGATAGGATAGAGGATAAGATAGGTTAGAGGATAGTATAGGATAGAGAATAGGATAGGATAGGATAGTTGATAGGATAGGACAGAGGTTACGATAGGATAGAGGATAGGATAGGATAGGGGATAGGATAGGATTGAGGATAGGATAGGATTGAGGATGGGATAGGATAGAGGATAAGATAGGTTAGATGATAGTATAGGATAGAGAATAGGATAGGATAGGATAGTTGATAGGATAGGACAGAGGTTACGATAGGATAGAGGACAGGATAGGATAGGGGATAGGATAGGATAGGGGATAGGATAGGATTGAGAATAGGATAGGATAGAGGATAGGATATTATAGAGGATAGGATAGGATAGAGGATATTATAGGATACAGGATACGATAGGATAGAGGATAGGATAGGATAGAGGATAGGATAGGATAGAGGATTTTATAGAATAGAGGATAGGATAGGATTGAGGATAGGATAGGATAGAGGATAGGATAGGTTAGATGATAGAGGATAGGATAGGATAGAGGATAGGATATTATAGAGGATAGGATAGGATAGAGGATTGGATAGGATAGAGGGTATTATATAGTAGAAGATAGGATAGGGTAGATGATAGGAGAGAGGATATCATAGAGCATTGGATATGATAGAGGATTGGATAGGATAGAGGATTGGATAGGATACAGGATGGGATAGGATAGAGGATGGGATATGATAGAGGATAAGATAGGTTAGAGGATAGTATAGGATAGAGAATAGGATAGGATAGGATAGTTGATAGGATAGGACAGAGGTTACGATAGGATAGAGGATAGGATAGGATAGGGGATAGGATAGGATTGAGGATAGGATAGGATTGAGGATGGGATAGGATAGAGGATAAGATAGGTTAGAGGATAGTATAGGATAGAGAATAGGATAGGATAGGATAGTTGATAGGATAGGACAGAGGTTACGATAGGATAGAGGATAGGATAGGATAGGGGATAGGATAGGATAGAGGATAGGATAGGATTGAGGATAGGATAGGATAGAGGATAGGATATTATAGAGGATAGGATAGGATAGAGGATATTATAGGATATAGGATACGATAGGATAGAGGATATTATAGGATAGAGGATAGGATAGAGGATATTATAGGATAGAGGATAGGATAGAGGATTGGATATTGTAGAGGCTAGGATAGGATAGAGGACAGGATAGGATAGAGGATTGGATAGGATACGGGATAGCATTGAGGATAGGATAGGATAGAGGATAGGATAGGATAGAGGATATTATAGGATAGAGGGTAGGATAGGATACAGGATAGGACAGAATAGAGAATTGGATAGTATAGAGGATATCATAGGATAGAGGATAGGATAGGATAGAAGATATTATAGGATAGAGGATAGGATAGCGGCTTGGATAGGATAGAGGATAGGATAGGATAGAGGATAGGATAGGATAGAGGATAGGATAGGATAGAGGATAGGATAGGATAGAGGATAGGATAGGATAGAGGATAGGATAGGATAGAGGATAGGATAGAGGATAGGATAGGATAGAGGATAGGATAAGATAGAGGTTAGGATAGGTAATTGGATAGGATAGAGTATAGGATAAGGTAGAGGATAGGATAGGATAGAGGATAGGATAGGATAGAGGATAGGATAGGATAGAGGATAGGATAGGATAGAGGATAGGATAGGATACAGGATAGGATAGGATAGAGGATAGAATAGGATAGGATAGAGGATAGGATAGGATTGAGGATAGGACAGGATAGAGGATAGGAGAGGATAGAGGATAGGATAGCATAGAGGATAGGATAGAGGATACGGTAGTGGATTGGATAGGATACAGGATAGGAGACGATAGAGTATAAGATAGGATAGAGGATAGGATTGGGGATTGGATACGATAGAGGATAGGATAGGATAGATGATATTATAGGAAATAGGATAGGATAGGATGGAGGATAAGATAGGATAGAGGATAAGATAGGATAGCGGAAAGGATAGGATAGAGTATAGGATAGGATAGAGGATAGGATAGGATAGAGGATAGGATAGGATAGAGGATAGGCTGGGTTAGAGGATAGGATAGGATAGAGGATAGGATAGGATAGAGGATAGGATATGATGGAGGATAGGATAGGATAGAGGATAGGATAGGATAGAGGATAGGATATGATAGAGGATAGGATAGGATACGATAGAGGATAGGATAGGATAGAGGATAGGATAGGATAGAGGATAGGATATGATAGAGGATAGGATAGGATACGATAGAGGATAGGATAGGATAGAGGATAGGATAGGATAGAGGATAGGATAGAGGATAGGATAGAGGATAGGATAGGATAGAGGATAGGATAGGGTAGAGGATAGGATAGGATAGAGGATAGGATAGGATAGAGGATATAATAGGATTGAGGAAAGGATAGGATAGAGGAAAGGATAGGATAGAGGATAGGATAGGATAGAGGATAGTACAGGATAGAGTATACGATAGAGGATTGGATATGATAGAGGATAGGATAGAGGATACGATAGAGGATTGGATATGATAGAGGATAGGATAGAGGATAGAATAGGATAGAGGATAGGATAGGATAGAAGATAGGATAGGATAGAGGATAGGATAGGATAGAGGAGAGGATAGGATAGAGGATAGGATAGGATAGAGGATAGGATAGGATAGAGGATACGATAGGATAGGATAGAGGATAGGATAGGATAGAGGATAGAATAGGATTGAGGATAGGATAGGATAGAGGATAGAATAGGATAGAGGATAGGATTGGATAGAGGATAGGATAGGATAGAGGATAGGCTGGGTTAGAGGATAGGATAGGATAGAGGATAGGATAGGATAGAGGATAGGATATGATGGAGGATAGGATAGGATAGAGGATAGGATAGGATAGAGGATAGGATAGGATAGAGGATAGGATATGATGGAGGATAGGATAGGATAGAGGATAGGATAGGATAGAGGATAGGATAGGATAGAAGATAGGATAGGATAGAGGATAGGATAGGATACAGGATATGATAGGATAGAGGATAGGATAGGATACAGGATAGGATAGGATAGAGGATAGGATAGGATAGAGGATAGGATAGGATAGAGGATAGAATAGGATAGGATAGAGGATAGGATAGGATTGAGGATAGGACAGGATAGAGGATAGGAGAGGATAGAGGATAGGATAGCATAGAGGATAGGATAGAGGATACGGTAGTGGATTGGATAGGATACAGGATAGGAGACGATAGAGTATAGGATAGGATAGAGGATAGGATTGGGGATTGGATACGATAGAGGATAGGATAGGATAGATGATATTATAGGAAATAGGATAGGATAGGATGGAGGATAAGATAGGATAGAGGATAAGATAGGATAGCGGAAAGGATAGGATAGAGTATAGGATAGGATAGAGGATAGGATAGGATAGAGGATAGGATAGGATAGAGGATAGAATAGGATAGAGGATAGGATAGGATAGAGGATAGGATACGATAGAGGATAGGATAGGATAGAGAATAGGATATAGGATTGGATAGGATAGAGGATAGGATACGATAGAGGATAGGATAGGATAGGATAGAGAATAGCATACGATAGAGGATAGAATGGAATGGAAGATAGGATAGAGGAAAGGATAGGATAGAGGATAGGATAGGATAGAGGATAGTACAGGATAGAGTATACGATAGAGGATTTGATATGATAGAGGATAGGATAGAGGATACGATAGAGGATTGGATATGATAGAGGATAGGATAGAGGATAGAATAGGATAGAGGATAGGATAGGATAGAAGATAGGATAGGATAGAGGATAGGATAGGATACAGGATATGATAGGATAGAGGATAGGATATGATAGAGGATAGGATAGGATAGGATAGAGGATAGGATAGGATAGAGGATGGGATAGGATAGAGGATAGGATATGATAGAGGATAGGATAGGATAGAGGATCGGATAGAGGATAGGATAGGATAGAGGATCGGATAGAGGATAGGATAGGATAGAGGATAGGATAGGATAGAGGATAGAGTAGGATAGAGGATAGGATAGGATAAAGGATAGGTTTGGATAGAGGATCGGATAGAGGATAGAATAGGATAGAGGATAGGATAGGATAGAGGGTAGTATAGGATAGAGGATAGGATAGGATAGAGAATAGGATAGGATAGAGGATAGAGTAGGATAGAGGATAGGATAGGATAGAGGATAGGATAGAGGATAGGATAGGATAGAGGATCGGATAGAGGATTGGATAGGATAGAGGATAGGATAGGATAGAGGAAAGGATAGGATAGAAGATAGGATAGGATAGAGGATAGGATAGGATAGAGGATAGAATAGGATAGAGGATAGGATAGGATAGAGGATAGGATACGATAGAGGATAGGATAGGATAGAGAATAGGATATAGGATTGGATAGGATAGAGGATAGGATACGATAGAGGATAGGATAGGATAGGATAGATAATAGGATAGGATAGAGGATATGATAGGATAGAGGATACGATAGGATAGAGGATAGGATAGGATAGAGGATAGGGTACGATAGAGGATGGGATCGGATAGAGGATACGATAGGATGGAGGATGTGATAGGATAGAAGACTTGGATAGGATAGAGGATAGGATAGGGGATTGGATAGGATAGAGGATAGGATACGATAGAGGATAGGATAGGATAGGATAGAGAATAGGTTAGGATAGATGATATTACTTGATAGAGGACAGGATAGGACAGAGGAAACGATATTATAGAGGATAGGATAGGATAGAGGATAGGATAGCGGCTTGGATAGGATAGAGGATAGGATACGATAGAGAATAGGATAGGATAGATGGTATTATAGGAAAGAGGATACGATAGGATAGAGGATAGGATAGGATAGAGGATAGGATAGGATAGAGGATAGGATAGGATAGAGGATAGTATAGGAGAGAGGATAGGATATAATAGAGGATAGGATAGGATAAAGGATAGGATAGCATAGAGGATAGGATAGGATAGGATAGAGGATAGGATAGGATAGGATAGAGGATAGGATAGGATAGAGGATAGGATAGGATAGAGGATAGGATAGGATAGAGGATAGGATAGGATAGAGGATAGGATAGGATAGAGGATAGGATAGGATAGAGGATAGGATAGGATAGAGGATAGGATAGGATAGAGGATAGGATAGGATAGAGGATAGGATAGGATAGAGGATAGGATAGGATAGAGGATAGGATAGGATAGAGGATAGGATAGGATAGAGGATAGGATAGGATAGAGGATAGGATAGGATAGAGGATAGGATAGGATAGAGGATAGGATAGGATAGAGGATAGGATAGGATAGAGGATAGGATAGGATAGAGGATAGGATAGGATTGAGGATAGGATAGGATAGAGGATAGAATAGGATAGAGGATAGGATTGGATAGAGGATAGGATAGAGGATACGATAGAGGATTGGATATGATAGAGGATAGGATAGAGGATAGAATAGGATAGAGGATAGGATAGGATAGAAGATAGGATAGGATAGAGGATAGGATAGAGGATACGATAGAGGATTGGATATGATAGAGGATAGGATAGAGGATAGAATAGGATAGAGGATAGGATAGGATAGAAGATAGGATAGGATAGAGGATAGGATAGGATAGAGGAGAGGATAGGATAGAGGATAGGATAGGATAGAGGATAGGATAGGATAGAGGATAGGATAGGATAGGATAGAGGATAGGATAGGATAGAGGATAGAATAGGATTGAGGATAGGATAGGATAGAGGATAGAATAGGATAGAGGATAGGATTGGATAGAGGATAGGATAGGATAGAGGATAGGCTGGGTTAGAGGATAGGATAGGATAGAGGATAGGATAGGATAGAGGATAGGATATGATGGAGGATAGGATAGGATAGAGGATAGGATAGGATAGAGGATAGGATATGATAGAGGATAGGATAGGATACGATAGAGGATAGGATAGGATAGAGGATAGGATAGGATAGAGGATAGGATATGATAGAGGATAGGATAGGATACGATAGAGGATAGGATAGGATAGAGGATAGGATAGGATAGAGGATAGGATAGAGGATAGGATAGAGGATAGGATAGGATAGAGGATAGGATAGGGTAGAGGATAGGATAGGATAGAGGGTAGAATAGGATAGAGGATAGGATTGGATAGAGGATAGGATAGGATAGAGGATAGGCTGGGTTAGAGGATAGGGTAGGATAGAGGATAGGATAGGATAGAGGATAGGATATGATGGAGGATAGGATATGATAGAGGATAGGATAGGATAGAGGATAGGATAGGATAGAAGATAGGATAGGATAGAGGATAGGATAGGATACAGGATATGATAGGATAGAGGATAGGATAGGATAGAGGATAGGATAGGATAGAGGATAGGATAGGTAATTGGATAGGATAGAGTATAGGATAAGGTAGAGGATAGGATAGGATGGAGGATATAATAGGATAGAGGATAGGATAAGATAGAGGATAGGATAGGAAAGAGGATAGGATAGGATAGAGGGTAGGATAGGATAGAGGATAGGATAGAGGATAGGATAGGATAGGATAGAGGATAGGAGAGGATAGAGGATCGGATAGAGGATAGGATAGGATAGAGGTTAGGATAGGATAGAGGATAGGATATAATAGAGGATTGGATAGGATAGAGGATAGTATAGGATAGAGGATCTAATAGAGGATAGGATAGGATAGAGGATATGATAGGATAGAGGATAGGATAGGATAGAGGATAGGATAGGATAGAGGATAGGATAGGATGGAGGATAGGATAGGATAGAGGATAGGCTGGGTTAGAGGATAGGATAGGATAGAGGATAGGATAGGATAGAGGATAGGATATGATGGAGGATAGGATAGGATAGAGGATAGGATAGGATAGAGGATAGGATAGGATAGAAGATAGGATAGGATAGAGGATAGGATAGGATACAGGATATGATAGGATAGAGGATAGGATAGGATACAGGATAGGATAGGATAGAGGATAGGATAGGATAGAGGATAGGATAGGATAGAGGATAGAATAGGATAGGATAGAGGATAGGATAGGATTGAGGATAGGACAGGATAGAGGATAGGAGAGGATAGAGGATGGGATAGCATAGAGGATAGGATAGAGGATACGGTAGTGGATTGGATAGGATACAGGATAGGAGACGATAGAGTATAGGATAGGATAGAGGATAGGATTGGGGATTGGATACGATAGAGGATAGGATAGGATAGATGATATTATAGGAAATAGGATAGGATAGGATGGAGGATATGATAGGATAGAGGATAAGATAGGATAGCGGAAAGGATAGGATAGAGTATAGGATAGGATAGAGGATAGGATAGGATAGAGGATAGGATAGGATAGAGGATAGAATAGGATAGAGGATAGGATAGGATAGAGGATAGGATACGATAGAGGATAGGATAGGATAGAGAATAGGATATAGGATTGGATAGGATAGAGGATAGGATACGATAGAGGATAGGATAGGATAGGATAGAGAATAGCATACGATAGAGGATAGAATGGAATGGAAGATAATATAGAGGAAAGGATAGGATAGAGGATAGGATAGGATAGAGGATAGTACAGGATAGAGTATACGATAGAGGATAGGATAGAGGATACGATAGAGGATTGGATATGATAGACGATAGGATAGAGGATAGAATAGGATAGAGGATAGGATAGGATAGAAGATAGGATAGGATAGAGGATAGGATAGGATACAGGATATGATAGGATAGAGGATAGGATATGATAGAGGATAGGATAGGATAGGATAGAGGATAGGATAGGATAGAGGATGGGATAGGATAGAGGATAGGATATGATAGAGGATAGGATAGGATAGAGGATCGGATAGAGGATAGGATAGGATAGAGGATCGGATAGAGGATAGGATAGGATAGAGGATAGGATAGGATAGAGGATAGAGTAGGATAGAGGATAGGATAGGATAAAGGATAGGTTTGGATAGAGGATCGGATAGAGGATAGAATAGGATAGAGGATAGGATAGGATAGAGGGTAGTATAGGATAGAGGATAGGATAGGATAGAGGATAGGATAGGATAGAGGATAGAGTAGGATAGAGGATAGGATAGGATAGAGGATAGGATAGAGGATAGGATAGGATAGAGGATCGGATAGAGGATTGGATAGGATAGAGGATAGGATAGGATAGAGGAAAGGATAGGATAGAAGATAGGATAGGATAGAGGATAGGATAGGATAGAGGATAGAATAGGATAGAGGATAGGATAGGATAGAGGATAGGATACGATAGAGGATAGGATAGGATAGAGAATAGGATATAGGATTGGATAGGATAGAGGATAGGATACGATAGAGGATAGGATAGGATAGGATAGAGAATAGCATACGATAGAGGATAGAATGGAATGGAAGATAGGATAGAGGAAAGGATAGGATAGAGGATAGAGGATAGGATAGGATAGAGGATAGGATAGGATACAGGATAGGATAGGATAGAGGATAGGATAGGATAGAGGATAGGATAGGATAGAGGATAGAATAGGATAGGATAGAGGATAGGATAGGATTGAGGATAGGACAGGATAGAGGATAGGAGAGGATAGAGGATAGGATAGCATAGAGGATAGGATAGAGGATACGGTAGTGGATTGGATAGGATACAGGATAGGAGACGATAGAGTATAGGATAGGATAGAGGATAGGATTGGGGATTGGATACGATAGAGGATAGGATAGGATAGATGATATTATAGGAAATAGGATAGGATAGGATGGAGGATAAGATAGGATAGAGGATAAGATAGGATAGGGGAAAGGATAGGATAGAGTATAGGGTAGGATAGAGGATAGGATAGGATAGAGGATAGGATAGGATAGAGGATAGAATAGGATAGAGGATAGGATAGGATAGAAGATAGGATAGGATAGAGGATAGGATAGGATACAGGATATGATAGGATAGAGGATAGGATATGATAGAGGATAGGATAGGATAGGATAGAGGATAGGATAGGATAGAGGATGGGATAGGATAGAGGATAGGATATGATAGAGGATAGGATAGGATAGAGGATCGGATAGAGGATAGGATAGGATAGAGGATCGGATAGAGGATAGGATAGGATAGAGGATAGGATAGGATAGAGGATAGAGTAGGATAGAGGATAGGATAGGATAAAGGATAGGTTTGGATAGAGGATCGGATAGAGGATAGAATAGGATAGAGGATAGGATAGGATAGAGGGTAGTATAGGATAGAGGATAGGATAGGATAGAGGATAGGATAGGATAGAGGATAGAGTAGGATAGAGGATAGGATAGGATAGAGGATAGGATAGAGGATAGGATAGGATAGAGGATCGGATAGAGGATTGGATAGGATAGAGGATAGGATAGGATAGAGGAAAGGATAGGATAGAAGATAGGATAGGATAGAGGATATTATAGGATAGAGGATAGAATAGGATAGAGGATAGGATAGGATAGAGGATAGGATACGATAGAGGATAGGATAGGATAGAGAATAGGATATAGGATTGGATAGGATAGAGGATAGGATACGATAGAGGATAGGATAGGATAGGATAGAGAATAGCATACGATAGAGGATAGAATGGAATGGAAGATAGGATAGAGGAAAGGATAGGATAGAGGATAGAGGATAGGATAGGATAGAGGATAGGATAGGATACAGGATAGGATAGGATAGAGGATAGGATAGGATAGAGGATAGGATAGGATAGAGGATAGAATAGGATAGGATAGAGGATAGGATAGGATTGAGGATAGGACAGGATAGAGGATAGGAGAGGATAGAGGATAGGATAGCATAGAGGATAGGATAGAGGATACGGTAGTGGATTGGATAGGATACAGGATAGGAGACGATAGAGTATAGGATAGGATAGAGGATAGGATTGGGGATTGGATACGATAGAGGATAGGATAGGATAGATGATATTATAGGAAATAGGATAGGATAGGATGGAGGATAAGATAGGATAGAGGATAAGATAGGATAGCGGAAAGGATAGGATAGAGTATAGGATAGGATAGAGGATAGGATAGGATAGAGGATAGGATAGGATAGAGGATAGAATAGGATAGAGGATAGGATAGGATAGAGGATAGGATACGATAGAGGATAGGATAGGATAGAGAATAGGATATAGGATTGGATAGGATAGAGGATAGGATACGATAGAGGATAGGATAGGATAGGATAGAGAATAGCATACGATAGAGGATAGAATGGAATGGAAGATAGGATAGAGGAAAGGATAGGATAGAGGATAGGATAGGATAGAGGATAGTACAGGATAGAGTATACGATAGAGGATTGGATATGATAGAGGATAGGATAGAGGATACGATAGAGGATTGGATATGATAGAGGATAGGATAGAGGATAGAATAGGATAGAGGATAGGATAGGATAGAAGATAGGATAGGATAGAGGATAGGATACAGGATATGATAGGATAGAGGATAGGATATGATAGAGGATAGGATAGGATAGGATAGAGGATAGGATAGGATAGAGGATGGGATAGGATAGAGGATAGGATATGATAGAGGATAGGATAGGATAGAGGATCGGATAGAGGATAGGATAGGATAGAGGATCGGATAGAGGATAGGATAGGATAGAGGATAGGATAGGATAGAGGATAGAGTAGGATAGAGGATAGGATAGGATAAAGGATAGGTTTGGATAGAGGATCGGATAGAGGATAGAATAGGATAGAGGATAGGATAGGATAGAGGGTAGTATAGGATAGAGGATAGGATAGGATAGAGGATAGGATAGGATAGAGGATAGAGTAGGATAGAGGATAGGATAGGATAGAGGATAGGAAGGGGATAGGATAGGATAGAGGATCGGATAGAGGATTGGATAGGATAGAGGATAGGATAGGATAGAGGATAGAATAGGATAGAGGATAGGATAGGATAGAGGATAGGATACGATAGAGGATAGGATAGGATAGAGAATAGGATATAGGATTGGATAGGATAGAGGATAGGATACGATAGAGGATAGGATAGGATAGGATAGAGAATAGCATACGATAGAGGATAGAATGGAATGGAAGATAGGATAGAGGAAAGGATAGGATAGAGGATAGAGGATAGGATAGGATAAAGGATATGATAGGATAGAGGATAGGATAGGATAGAGGATAGGATAGGATACAGGATAGGATAGGATAGAGGATAGGATAGGTAATTGGATAGGATAGGATAGAGGATAGGATAGGTAATTGGATAGGATAGAGTATAGGATAAGGTAGAGGATAGGATAGGATAGAGGATATAATAGGATAGAGGATAGGATAGGATAGAGGATAGGATAGGAAAGAGGATAGGATAGGATAGAGGGTAGGATAGGATAGAGGATAGGATAGAGGATAGGATAGGATAGGATAGAGGATAGGATAGGATAGAGGATAGGATAGGGGATAGGATAGGATAGAGGATAGGATAGGATAGAGGATAGGATAGAGGATAGGATATGATAGAGGATAGGATAGGTAATTGGATACGATAGAGGATAGGATAGGATACGATAGAGGATAGGATAGGATAGAGGATAGGATAGGATAGAGGATAGGATAGAGGATATGATAGGATAGGATAGAGGATAGGATAGGATAGAGGATCGGATAGAGGATAGGATAGGATAGAGGATCGGATAGAGGATAGGATAGGATAGAGGATAGGATAGGATAGAGGATAGAGTAGGATAGAGGATAGGATAGGATAAAGGATAGGTTTGGATAGAGGATCGGATAGAGGATAGAATAGGATAGAGGATAGGATAGGATAGAGGGTAGTATAGGATAGAGGATAGGATAGGATAGAGGATAGAGTAGGATAGAGGATAGGATAGGATAGAGGATAGGATAGGATAGAGGATAGGATAGAGGATAGGATAGGATAGAGGATCGGATAGAGGATTGGATAGGATAGAGGATAGGATAGGATAGAGGAAAGGATAGGATAGAAGATAGGATAGGATAGAGGATAGGATAGGATAGAGGATAGAATAGGATAGAGGATAGGATAGGATAGAGGATAGGATACGATAGAGGATAGGATAGGATAGAGAATAGGATATAGGATTGGATAGGATAGAGGATAGGATACGATAGAGGATAGGATAGGATAGGATAGAGAATAGCATACGATAGAGGATAGAATGGAATGGAAGATAGGATAGAGGAAAGGATAGGATAGAGGATAGAGGATAGGATAGGATACAGGATAGGATAGGATAGAGGATAGGATAGGATAGAGGATAGGATAGGATAGAGGATAGAATAGGATAGGATAGAGGATAGGATAGGATTGAGGATAGGACAGGATAGAGGATAGGAGAGGATAGAGGATAGGATAGCATAGAGGATAGGATAGAGGATACGGTAGTGGATTGGATAGGATACAGGATAGGAGACGATAGAGTATAGGATAGGATAGAGGATAGGATTGGGGATTGGATACGATAGAGGATAGGATAGGATAGATGATATTATAGGAAATAGGATAGGATAGGATGGAGGATAAGATAGGATAGAGGATAAGATAGGATAGGGGAAAGGATAGGATAGAGTATAGGATAGGATAGAGGATAGGATAGGATAGAGGATAGGATAGGATAGAGGATAGAATAGGATAGAGGATAGGATAGGATAGAAGATAGGATAGGATAGAGGATAGGATAGGATACAGGATATGTTAGGATAGAGGATAGGATATGATAGAGGATAGGATAGGATAGGATAGAGGATAGGATAGGATAGAGGATGGGATAGGATAGAGGATAGGATATGATAGAGGATAGGATAGGATAGAGGATCGGATAGAGGATAGGATAGGATAGAGGATCGGATAGAGGATAGGATAGGATAGAGGATAGGATAGGATAGAGGATAGAGTAGGATAGAGGATAGGATAGGATAAAGGATAGGTTTGGATAGAGGATCGGATAGAGGATAGAATAGGATAGAGGATAGGATAGGATAGAGGGTAGTATAGGATAGAGGATAGGATAGGATAGAGGATAGGATAGGATAGAGGATAGAGTAGGATAGAGGATAGGATAGGATAGAGGATAGGATAGAGGATAGGATAGGATAGAGGATCGGATAGAGGATTGGATAGGATAGAGGATAGGATAGGATAGAGGAAAGGATAGGATAGAAGATAGGATAGGATAGAGGATAGGATAGGATAGAGGATAGAATAGGATAGAGGATAGGATAGGATAGAGGATAGGATACGATAGAGGATAGGATAGGATAGAGAATAGGATATAGGATTGGATAGGATAGAGGATAGGATACGATAGAGGATAGGATAGGATAGGATAGAGAATAGCATACGATAGAGGATAGAATGGAATGGAAGATAGGATAGAGGAAAGGATAGGATAGAGGATAGAGGATAGGATAGGATAGAGGATAGGATAGGATACAGGATAGGATAGGATAGAGGATAGGATAGGATAGAGGATAGGATAGGATAGAGGATAGAATAGGATAGGATAGAGGATAGGATAGGATTGAGGATAGGACAGGATAGAGGATAGGAGAGGATAGAGGATAGGATAGCATAGAGGATAGGATAGAGGATACGGTAGTGGATTGGATAGGATACAGGATAGGAGACGATAGAGTATAGGATAGGATAGAGGATAGGATTGGGGATTGGATACGATAGAGGATAGGATAGGATAGATGATATTATAGGAAATAGGATAGGATAGGATGGAGGATAAGATAGGATAGAGGATAAGATAGGATAGCGGAAAGGATAGGATAGAGTATAGGATAGGATAGAGGATAGGATAGGATAGAGGATAGGATAGGATAGAGGATAGAATAGGATAGAGGATAGGATAGGATAGAGGATAGGATACGATAGAGGATAGGATAGGATAGAGAATAGGATATAGGATTGGATAGGATAGAGGATAGGATACGATAGAGGATAGGATAGGATAGGATAGAGAATAGCATACGATAGAGGATAGAATGGAATGGAAGATAGGATAGAGGAAAGGATAGGATAGAGGATAGGATAGGATAGAGGATAGTACAGGATAGAGTATACGATAGAGGATTGGATATGATAGAGGATAGGATAGAGGATACGATAGAGGATTGGATATGATAGAGGATAGGATAGAGGATAGAATAGGATAGAGGATAGGATAGGATAGAAGATAGGATAGGATAGAGGATAGGATACAGGATATGATAGGATAGAGGATAGGATATGATAGAGGATAGGATAGGATAGGATAGAGGATAGGATAGGATAGAGGATGGGATAGGATAGAGGATAGGATATGATAGAGGATAGGATAGGATAGAGGATCGGATAGAGGATAGGATAGGATAGAGGATCGGATAGAGGATAGGATAGGATAGAGGATAGGATAGGTAATTGGATAGGATAGAGTATAGGATAAGGTAGAGGATAGGATAGGATAGAGGATATAATAGGATAGAGGATAGGATAGGATAGAGGATAGGATAGGAAAGAGGATAGGATAGGATAGAGGGTAGGATAGGATAGAGGATAGGATAGAGGATAGGATAGGATAGGATAGAGGATAGGATAGGATAGAGGATAGGATAGGGGATAGGATAGGATAGAGGATAGGATAGGATAGAGGATAGGATAGAGGATAGGATATGATAGAGGATAGGATAGGTAATTGGATACGATAGAGGATAGGATAGGATACGATAGAGGATAGGATAGGATAGAGGATAGGATAGGATAGAGGATAGGATAGAGGATATGATAGGATAGGATAGAGGATAGGATAGGATAGAGGATCGGATAGAGGATAGGATAGGATAGAGGATCGGATAGAGGATAGGATAGGATAGAGGATAGGATAGGATAGAGGATAGAGTAGGATAGAGGATAGGATAGGATAAAGGATAGGTTTGGATAGAGGATCGGATAGAGGATAGAATAGGATAGAGGATAGGATAGGATAGAGGGTAGTATAGGATAGAGGATAGGATAGGATAGAGGATAGAGTAGGATAGAGGATAGGATAGGATAGAGGATAGGATAGGATAGAGGATAGGATAGAGGATAGGATAGGATAGAGGATCGGATAGAGGATTGGATAGGATAGAGGATAGGATAGGATAGAGGAAAGGATAGGATAGAAGATAGGATAGGATAGAGGATAGGATAGGATAGAGGATAGAATAGGATAGAGGATAGGATAGGATAGAGGATAGGATACGATAGAGGATAGGATAGGATAGAGAATAGGATATAGGATTGGATAGGATAGAGGATAGGATACGATAGAGGATAGGATAGGATAGGATAGAGAATAGCATACGATAGAGGATAGAATGGAATGGAAGATAGGATAGAGGAAAGGATAGGATAGAGGATAGAGGATAGGATAGGATACAGGATAGGATAGGATAGAGGATAGGATAGGATAGAGGATAGGATAGGATAGAGGATAGAATAGGATAGGATAGAGGATAGGATAGGATTGAGGATAGGACAGGATAGAGGATAGGAGAGGATAGAGGATAGGATAGCATAGAGGATAGGATAGAGGATACGGTAGTGGATTGGATAGGATACAGGATAGGAGACGATAGAGTATAGGATAGGATAGAGGATAGGATTGGGGATTGGATACGATAGAGGATAGGATAGGATAGATGATATTATAGGAAATAGGATAGGATAGGATGGAGGATAAGATAGGATAGAGGATAAGATAGGATAGGGGAAAGGATAGGATAGAGTATAGGATAGGATAGAGGATAGGATAGGATAGAGGATAGGATAGGATAGAGGATAGAATAGGATAGAGGATAGGATAGGATAGAAGATAGGATAGGATAGAGGATAGGATAGGATACAGGATATGTTAGGATAGAGGATAGGATATGATAGAGGATAGGATAGGATAGGATAGAGGATAGGATAGGATAGAGGATGGGATAGGATAGAGGATAGGATATGATAGAGGATAGGATAGGATAGAGGATCGGATAGAGGATAGGATAGGATAGAGGATCGGATAGAGGATAGGATAGGATAGAGGATAGGATAGGATAGAGGATAGAGTAGGATAGAGGATAGGATAGGATAAAGGATAGGTTTGGATAGAGGATCGGATAGAGGATAGAATAGGATAGAGGATAGGATAGGATAGAGGGTAGTATAGGATAGAGGATAGGATAGGATAGAGGATAGGATAGGATAGAGGATAGAGTAGGATAGAGGATAGGATAGGATAGAGGATAGGATAGAGGATAGGATAGGATAGAGGATCGGATAGAGGATTGGATAGGATAGAGGATAGGATAGGATAGAGGAAAGGATAGGATAGAAGATAGGATAGGATAGAGGATAGGATAGGATAGAGGATAGAATAGGATAGAGGATAGGATAGGATAGAGGATAGGATACGATAGAGGATAGGATAGGATAGAGAATAGGATATAGGATTGGATAGGATAGAGGATAGGATACGATAGAGGATAGGATAGGATAGGATAGAGAATAGCATACGATAGAGGATAGAATGGAATGGAAGATAGGATAGAGGAAAGGATAGGATAGAGGATAGAGGATAGGATAGGATAGAGGATAGGATAGGATACAGGATAGGATAGGATAGAGGATAGGATAGGATAGAGGATAGGATAGGATAGAGGATAGAATAGGATAGGATAGAGGATAGGATAGGATTGAGGATAGGACAGGATAGAGGATAGGAGAGGATAGAGGATAGGATAGCATAGAGGATAGGATAGAGGATACGGTAGTGGATTGGATAGGATACAGGATAGGAGACGATAGAGTATAGGATAGGATAGAGGATAGGATTGGGGATTGGATACGATAGAGGATAGGATAGGATAGATGATATTATAGGAAATAGGATAGGATAGGATGGAGGATAAGATAGGATAGAGGATAAGATAGGATAGCGGAAAGGATAGGATAGAGTATAGGATAGGATAGAGGATAGGATAGGATAGAGGATAGGATAGGATAGAGGATAGAATAGGATAGAGGATAGGATAGGATAGAGGATAGGATACGATAGAGGATAGGATAGGATAGAGAATAGGATATAGGATTGGATAGGATAGAGGATAGGATACGATAGAGGATAGGATAGGATAGGATAGAGAATAGCATACGATAGAGGATAGAATGGAATGGAAGATAGGATAGAGGAAAGGATAGGATAGAGGATAGGATAGGATAGAGGATAGTACAGGATAGAGTATACGATAGAGGATTGGATATGATAGAGGATAGGATAGAGGATACGATAGAGGATTGGATATGATAGAGGATAGGATAGAGGATAGAATAGGATAGAGGATAGGATAGGATAGAAGATAGGATAGGATAGAGGATAGGATACAGGATATGATAGGATAGAGGATAGGATATGATAGAGGATAGGATAGGATAGGATAGAGGATAGGATAGGATAGAGGATGGGATAGGATAGAGGATAGGATATGATAGAGGATAGGATAGGATAGAGGATCGGATAGAGGATAGGATAGGATAGAGGATCGGATAGAGGATAGGATAGGATAGAGGATAGGATAGGATAGAGGATAGAGTAGGATAGAGGATAGGATAGGATAAAGGATAGGTTTGGATAGAGGATCGGATAGAGGATAGAATAGGATAGAGGATAGGATAGGATAGAGGGTAGTATAGGATAGAGGATAGGATAGGATAGAGGATAGGATAGGATAGAGGATAGAGTAGGATAGAGGATAGGATAGGATAGAGGATAGGAAGGGGATAGGATAGGATAGAGGATCGGATAGAGGATTGGATAGGATAGAGGATAGGATAGGATAGAGGATAGAATAGGATAGAGGATAGGATAGGATAGAGGATAGGATACGATAGAGGATAGGATAGGATAGAGAATAGGATATAGGATTGGATAGGATAGAGGATAGGATACGATAGAGGATAGGATAGGATAGGATAGAGAATAGCATACGATAGAGGATAGAATGGAATGGAAGATAGGATAGAGGAAAGGATAGGATAGAGGATAGAGGATAGGATAGGATAGAGGATAGGATAGGATACAGGATAGGATAGGATAGAGGATAGGATAGGATAGAGGATAGGATAGGATAGAGGATAGAATAGGATAGGATAGAGGATAGGATAGGATTGAGGATAGGACAGGATAGAGGATAGGAGAGGATAGAGGATAGGATAGCATAGAGGATAGGATAGAGGATACGGTAGTGGATTGGATAGGATACAGGATAGGAGACGATAGAGTATAGGATAGGATAGAGGATAGGATTGGGGATTGGATACGATAGAGGATAGGATAGGATAGATGATATTATAGGAAATAGGATAGGATAGGATGGAGGATAAGATAGGATAGAGGATAAGATAGGATAGCGGAAAGGATAGGATAGAGTATAGGATAGGATAGAGGATAGGATAGGATAGAGGATAGGATAGGATAGAGGATAGAATAGGATAGAGGATAGGATAGGATAGAGGATAGGATACGATAGAGGATAGGATAGGATAGAGAATAGGATATAGGATTGGATAGGATAGAGGATAGGATACGATAGAGGATAGGATAGGATAGGATAGAGAATAGCATACGATAGAGGATAGAATGGAATGGAAGATAGGATAGAGGAAAGGATAGGATAGAGGATAGGATAGGATAGAGGATAGTACAGGATAGAGTATACGATAGAGGATTGGATATGATAGAGGATAGGATAGAGGATACGATAGAGGATTGGATATGATAGAGGATAGGATAGAGGATAGAATAGGATAGAGGATAGGATAGGATAGAAGATAGGATAGGATAGAGGATAGGATACAGGATATGATAGGATAGAGGATAGGATATGATAGAGGATAGGATAGGATAGGATAGAGGATAGGATAGGATAGAGGATGGGATAGGATAGAGGATAGGATATGATAGAGGATAGGATAGGATAGAGGATCGGATAGAGGATAGGATAGGATAGAGGATCGGATAGAGGATAGGATAGGATAGAGGATAGAGGATAGGATAGGATAGAGGATAGGATAGAGGATAGGATAGAGGATAGGATAGAGGATAGGATAGAGGATAGGATAGAGGATAGGATAGGTAATTGGATAGGATAGAGTATAGGATAAGGTAGAGGATAGGATAGGATAGAGGATATAATAGGATAGAGGATAGGATAGGATAGAGGATATAATAGGATAGAGGATAGGATAGGATAGAGGATAGGATAGGAAAGAGGATAGGATAGGATAGCGGGTAGGATAGGATAGAGGATAGGATAGAGGATAGGATAGGATAGAGGATAGGATAGAGGATAGGATAGGATAGAGGATCGGATAGAGGATAGGATAGGATAGAGGATAGGATAGGATAGAGGATAGAGTAGGATAGAGGATAGGATAGGATAAAGGATAGGTTTGGATAGAGGATCGGATAGAGGATAGAATAGGATAGAGGATAGGATAGGATAGAGGGTAGTATAGGATAGAGGATAGGATAGAATAGAGGATAGGATAGAGGATAGGATAGGATAGGATAGAGGATAGGATAGGATAGGATAGAGGATAGGATAGGATAGTGTAAACGATATTATAGAGGATAGGATAGGATAGAGGATCGGATAGAGGATAGGATAGGATAGGATAGAGGATAGGATAGAGGATAGGATAGAGGATAGGATAGGATAGAGGATAGGATAGGTAATTGGATAGGATAGAGTATAGGATAAGGTAGAGGATAGGATAGGATAGAGGATATAATAGGATAGAGGATAGGATAGGATAGAGGATAGGATAGGATAAAGGATAGGATAGGATAGAGGATAGGATAGGATAGAGGATAGAATAGGATAGATGATAGGATGGGATAGAGGATAGGATAGGATAGAGGATAGGATAGGATAGAGGACAGGATAGGATAGAGGATAGGATAGAGGATAGGATAGAGGATAGGATAGGATAGAGGATAGGATAGGTAATTGGATAGGATAGAGTATAGGATAAGGTAGAGGATAGGATAGGATAGAGGATATAATAGGATAGAGGATAGGATAGGATAGAGGATAGGATAGGATAGAGGATAGGATAGTATAGAGGATAGAGTAGGATAGAGGATAGGATAGGATAAAGGATAGGATAGAGGATAGGATAGAGGATAGGATAGAGGATAGGATAGAGGATAGGATAGAGGATAGGATAGAGGATAGGATAGGTAATTGGATAGGATAGAGTATAGGATAAGGTAGAGGATAGGATAGGATAGAGGATATAATAGGATAGAGGATAGGATAGGATAGAGGATAGGATAGGAAAGAGGATAGGATAGGATAGAGGGTAGGATAGGATAGAGGATAGTATAGAGGATAGGATAGGATAGAGGATAGGATAGAGGATAGGATAGGATAGAGGATGGGATAGGATAGAGGATAGGATATGATAGAGGATAGGATAGGATAGAGGATCGGATAGAGGATAGGATAGGATGGAGGGTAGTATAGGATAGAGGATAGGATAGAATAGAGGATAGGATATCATAAAGGATAGGATAGGATAGAGGATAGGATAGGATAGGATAGAGGATAGGATAGGATAGGATAGAGGATAGGATAGGATAGGATAGGATAGAGGATAGGATAGGATAGGATAGAGGATAGGATAGGATAGGATAGAGGATAGGATAGAGGATAGGATAGAGGATAGGATAGGATAGAGGATAGGATAGGATAGAGGAGAGGATAGGATAGAGGATAGGATAGGATAGTTGATATTATAGGATAGAGGATAGGATATGATAGAGTAAACGATATTATAGAGGATAGGATAGGATAGAGGATAGGATAGGATAGAGGATAGGCTGGGTTAGAGGATAGGATAGGATAGAGGATAGGATAGGATAGAGGATAGGATATGATGGAGGATAGGATAGGATAGAGGATAGGATAGGATAGAGGATAGGATAGGATAGAAGATAGGATAGAGGATAGGATAGGATAGAGGATAGGCTGGGTTAGAGGATAGGATAGGATAGAGGATAGGATAGGATAGAGGATAGGATATGATGGAGGATAGGATAGGATAGAGGATAGGATAGGATAGAGGATAGGATAGGATAGAAGATAGGATAGGATAGAGGATAGGATAGGATACAGGATATGATAGGATAGAGGATAGGATATGATAGAGGATAGGATAGGATACAGGATAGGATAGGATAGAGGATAGGATAGGTAATTGGATAGGATAGGATAGAGGATAGGATAGGTAATTGGATAGGACAGAGTATAGGATAAGGTAGAGGATAGGATAGGATAGAGGATATAATAGGATAGAGGATAGGATAGGATAGAGGATAGGATAGGAAAGAGGATAGGATAGGATAGAGGGTAGGATAGGATAGAGGATAGGATAGAGGATAGGATAGGATAGGATAGAGGATAGGATAGGATAGAGGATAGGATAGAGGATAGGATAGGATAGAGGATAGGATAGGATAGAGGATAGGATAGAGGATAGGATATGATAGAGGATAGGATAGGTAATTGGATACGATAGAGGATAGGATAGGATACGATAGAGGATAGGATAGGATAGAGGATAGGATAGGATAGAGGATAGGATAGAGGATATGATAGGATAGGATAGAGGATAGGATAGGATAGAGCATCGGATAGAGGATAGGATAGGATAGAGGATCGGATAGAGGATAGGATAGGATAGAGGATAGAGGATAGGATAGGATAGAGGATAGGATAGAGGATAGGATAGAGGATAGGATAGAGGATAGGATAGAGGATAGGATAGAGGATAGGATAGGTAATTGGATAGGATAGAGTATAGGATAAGGTAGAGGATAGGATAGGATAGAGGATATAATAGGATAGAGGATAGGATAGGATAGAGGATATAATAGGATAGAGGATAGGATAGGATAGAGGATAGGATAGGAAAGAGGATAGGATAGGATAGCGGGTAGGATAGGATAGAGGATAGGATAGAGGATAGGATAGGATAGAGGATAGGATAGAGGATAGGATAGGATAGAGGATCGGATAGAGGATAGGATAGGATAGAGGATAGGATAGGATAGAGGATAGAGTAGGATAGAGGATAGGATAGGATAAAGGATAGGTTTGGATAGAGGATCGGATAGAGGATAGAATAGGATAGAGGATAGGATAGGATAGAGGGTAGTATAGGATAGAGGATAGGATAGAATAGAGGATAGGATAGAGGATAGGATAGGATAGGATAGAGGATAGGATAGGATAGTGTAAACGATATTATAGAGGATAGGATAGGATAGAGGATCGGATAGAGGATAGGATAGGATAGGATAGAGGATAGGATAGAGGATAGGATAGAGGATATGATAGAGGATCGGATAGAGGATAGGATAGGATAGAGGAAAGGATAGGATAGAGGATAGGATAGGTAATTGGATAGGTTAGAGGATAGGATAAGTTAGAGGATAGTATAGGATAGAGGATAGGATAGGATAGAGGATAGGATAGGATAAAGGATAGGATAGGATAGAGGATAGGATAGGATAGAGGATAGAATAGGATAGATGATAGGATAGGATAGAGAATAGGATAGGATAGAGGATAGGATAGGATAGAGGATAGGATAGAGGATAGTATAGGATAGAGGATAGGATAGAGGATAGAATAGGATAGAGGATAGGATAGGATAGAGGATAGAATAGGATAGATGATAGGATGGGATAGAGGATAGGATAGGATAGAGGATAGGATAGGATAGAGGACAGGATAGGATAGAGGATAGGATAGAGGATAGGATAGGATAGAGGATAGGATAGGTAATTGGATAGGATAGAGTATAGGATAAGGTAGAGGATAGGATAGGATAGAGGATATAATAGGATAGAGGATAGGATAGGATAGAGGATAGGATAGGATAAAGGATAGGATAGGATAGAGGATAGGATAGGATAGAGGATAGAATAGGATAGATGATAGGATGGGATAGAGGATAGGATAGGATAGAGGACAGGATAGGATAGAGGATAGGATAGAGGATAGGATAGGATAGGATAGAGGATAGGATAGGTAATTGGATAGGATAGAGTATAGGATAAGGTAGAGGATAGGATAGGATAGAGGATATAATAGGATAGAGGATAGGATAGGATAGAGGATAGGATAGGATAGAGGATAGGATAGTATAGAGGATAGAGTAGGATAGAGGATAGGATAGGATAAAGGATAGGATAGAGGATAGGATAGAGGATAGGATAGAGGATAGGATAGAGGATAGGATAGAGGATAGGATAGAGGATAGGATAGGTAATTGGATAGGATAGAGTATAGGATAAGGTAGAGGATAGGATAGGATAGAGGATATAATAGGATAGAGGATAGGATAGGATAGAGGATAGGATAGGAAAGAGGATAGGATAGGATAGAGGGTAGGATAGGATAGAGGATAGTATAGAGGATAGGATAGGATAGAGGATAGGATAGAGGATAGGATAGGATAGAGGATGGGATAGGATAGAGGATAGGATATGATAGAGGATAGGATAGGATAGAGGATCGGATAGAGGATAGGATAGGATAGAGGGTAGTATAGGATAGAGGATAGGATAGAATAGAGGATAGGATATCATAAAGGATAGGATAGGATAGAGGATAGGATAGGATAGGATAGAGGATAGGATAGGATAGGATAGAGGATAGGATAGGATAGGATAGGATAGAGGATAGGATAGTATAGGATAGAGGATAGGATAGGATAGGATAGAGGATAGGATAGAGGATAGGATAGAGGATAGGATAGGATAGAGGATAGGATAGGATAGAGGAGAGGATAGGATAGAGGATAGGATAGGATAGTTGATATTATAGGATAGAGGATAGGATATGATAGAGTAAACGATATTATAGAGGATAGGATAGGATAGAGGATAGGATAGGATAGAGGATAGGCTGGGTTAGAGGATAGGATAGGATAGAGGATAGGATAGGATAGAGGATAGGATATGATGGAGGATAGGATAGGATAGAGGATAGGATAGGATAGAGGATAGGATAGGATAGAAGATAGGATAGGATAGATGATAGGATAGGATACAGGATATGATAGGATAGAGGATAGGATATGATAGAGGATAGGATAGGATAGGATAGAGGATAGGATAGGATAGGATAGAGGATAGGATAGGATAGAGGATCGGATAGAGGATAGGATAGGATACAGGATAGGATAGGATAGAGGATAGGATATGATAGAGGATAGGATAGGATACGATAGAGGATAGGATAGAGGATCGGATAGAGGATAGGATAGGATAGAGGATCGGATAGAGGATAGGATAGGATAGAGGATAGGATAGGATAGAGGATAGGATAGGATAGAGGATAGGATAGGATAGAGGATAGAGTAGGATAGAGGATAGGATAGGATAGAGGATAGGATAGAGGATAGGATAGGATAGAGGATCGGATAGAGGATTGGATAGGATAGAGGATAGGATAGGATAGAGGAAAGGATAGGATAGAAGATAGGATAGGATAAATGATAGGATAGGAAAGATGGTATGATAGGATAGAGGATAGATTATAGGATAGGATAGAGGATAGGATAGAGGATAGGATAGGATAGGATAGAGGATAGGATAGGATAGAGGATAGAATAGGATTGAGGAGCGTTTAGGATAGAGGATAGGATATGATAGAGGATAGGATAGTATACGATAGAGGATAGGATAGGATAGAGGATAGGATAGGATAGAGGATAGGATAAGATAGAGAATAGGATAGAGGATAGGATAGAGGATAGGATAGGATAGAGGATAGGATAGGATAGAGGATAGGATAGGATAGAGGATAGAATACGATAGAGGATAGGATTGGATAGAGGACAGGATAGGATAGAGGATCGGATAGAGGATAGGATAGGATAGAGGATAGGATAGAGGATAGGATAGAGGATAGGATAGGATAGAGGATAGGATAGGATAGAGGATAGGATAGGATAGAGGATAGGATAGAGGATCGGATAGAGCATAGGATAGGATAGAGGATAGGATAGGATAGAGGATAGGATAGGTAATTGGATAGGATAGGATAGAGGATAGGATAGGTAATTGGATAGGATAGAGTATAGGATAAGGTAGAGGATACGATAGGATAGAGGATATAATAGGATAGAGGATAGGATAGGATAGAGGATATAATAGGATAGAGGATAGGATAGGATAGAGGATAGGATAGGAAAGAGGATAGGATAGGATAGAGGGTAGGATAGGATAGAGGATAGGATAGAGGATAGGATAGGATAGGATAGAGGATAGGATAGGATAGAGGATAGGATAGGATAGAGGATAGAATAGAGGATAGGATAGGATAGAGGATAGGATAGGTAATTGGATACGATAGAGGATAGGATAGGATACGATAGAGAATAGGATAGGATAGAGGATAGGATAGGATAGAGGATAGGATAGGTAATTGGATAGGATAGAGTATAGGATAAGGTAGAGGATAGGATAGGATAGAGGATATAATGGGATAGAGGATAGGATAGGATAGAGGATAGGATAGGAAAGAGGATACGATAGGATAGAGGGTAGGATAGGATAGAGGATAGGATAGAGGATAGGATAGGATAGAGGATAGGATAGGATAGAGGATAGGATAGAGGATAGGATAGGATAGAGGATGGGATAGGATAGAGGATAGGATATGATAGAGGATAGGATAGGATAGACGATCGGATAGAGGATAGGATAGGATAGAGGATCGGATAGAGGATAGGATAGGATAGAGGATAGAGTAGGATAGAGGATAGGATAGGATAAAGGATAGGTTTGGATAGAGGATAGAATAGGATAGAGGATAGGATAGGATAGAGGGTAGTATAGGATAGAGGATAGGATAGAATAGAGGATAGGATATCATAAAGGATAGGATAGGATAGAGGATAGGATAGGATAGGATAGGATAGAGGATAGGATAGGATAGGATAGAGGATAGGATAGGATAGGATAGAGGATAGGATAGGATAGGATAGAGGATAGGATAGAGGATAGGATAGAGGATCGGATAGAGGATAGGATAGGATAGAGGAAAGGATAGGATAGAGGATAGGATAGGTAATTGGATAGGATAGAGGACAGGATAAGTTAGAGGATAGTATAGGATAGAGGATAGGATAGGATAGAGGATAGGATAGGATAAAGGATAGGATAGGATAGAGGATAGGATAGGATAGAGGATAGAATAGGATAGATGATAGGATAGGATAGAGAATAGGATAGGATAGAGGATAGGATAGGATAGAGGATAGGATAGAGGATAGTATAGGATAGAGGATAGGATAGAGGATAGGATAGGATAGAGGATAGGATAGGATAGAGGATAGGATAGGATAGAGGACAGGATAGGATAGAGGATAGGATAGAGGATAGGATAGGATAGAGGATAGGATAGGTAATTGGATAGGATGGAGTATAGGATAAGGTAGAGGATAGGATAGGATAGAGGATATAATAGGATAGAGGATAGGATAGGATAGAGGATAGGATAGGATAGAGGATAGGATAGTATAGAGGATAGAGTAGGATAGAGGATAGGATAGGATAAAGGATAGGATAGAGGATAGGATAGAGGATAGGATAGAGGATAGGATAGAGGATAGGATAGGTAATTGGGTAGGATAGAGTATAGGATAAGGTAGAGGATAGGATAGGATAGAGGATATAATAGGATAGAGGATAGGATAGGATAGAGGATAGGATAGGAAAGAGGATAGGATAGGATAGAGGGTAGGATAGGATAGAGGATAGGATAGAGGATAGGATAGGATAGAGGATAGGATAGAGGATAGGAGAGGATAGAGGATGGGATAGGATAGAGGATAGGATATGATAGAGGATAGGATAGGATAGAGGATCGGATAGAGGATAGGATAGGATAGAGGATCGGATAGAGGATAGGATAAGATAGAGGATAGGATAGGATAGAGGATAGAGTAGGATAGAGGATAGGATAGGATAAAGGATAGGTTTGGATAGAGGATCGGATAGAGGATAGAATAGGATAGAGGATAGGATAGGATAGAGGGTAGTATAGGATAGAGGATAGGATAGAATAGAGGATAGGATATCATAAAGGATAGGATAGGATAGATGATAGAATAGGATAGAGAATAGGATAGGATAGAGGATAGGATAGGATAGAGGATAGGATAGAGGATAGTATAGGATAGAGGATAGGATAGAGGATAGGATAGGATAGAGGATAGGATAGGATAGAGGATAGGATAGGATAGAGGACAGGATAGGATAGAGGATAGGATAGAGGATAGGATAGGATAGAGGATAGGATAGGTAATTGGATAGGATGGAGTATAGGATAAGGTAGAGGATAGGATAGGATAGAGGATATAATAGGATAGAGGATAGGATAGGATAGAGGATAGGATGGGATAGAGGATAGGATAGTATAGAGGATAGAGTAGGATAGAGGATAGGATAGGATAAAGGATAGGATAGAGGATAGGATAGAGGATAGGATAGAGGATAGGATAGGTAATTGGATAGGATAGAGTATAGGATAAGGTAGAGGATAGGATAGGATAGAGGATATAATAGGATAGAGGATAGGATAGGATAGAGGATAGGATAGAGGATAGGATAGGATAGAGGATCGGATAGAGGATAGGATAAGATAGAGGATAGGATAGGATAGAGGGTAGTATAGGATAGAGGATAGGATAGAATAGAGGATAGGATATCATAAAGGATAGGATAGGATAGAGGATAGGATAGGATAGGATAGGATAGGATAGAGGATAGGATAGGATAGAGGATAGGATAGAGGATAGGAGAGGATAGAGGATGGGATAGGATAGAGGATAGGATATGATAGAGGATAGGATAGGATAGAGGATCGGATAGAGGATAGGATAGGATAGAGGATCGGATAGAGGATAGGATAAGATAGAGGATAGGATAGGATAGAGGGTAGTATAGGATAGAGGATAGGATAGAATAGAGGATAGGATATCATAAAGGATAGGATAGGATAGAGGATAGGATAGGATAGGATAGGATAGGATAGAGGATAGGATAGGATAGGATAGAGGATAGGATAGGATAGGATAGAGGATAGGATAGAGGATAGGATAGGATAGAGGATAGGATAGAATAGAGGAGAGGATAGGATAGAGGATAGGATAGGATAGTTGATATTATAGGATAGAGGATAGGATATGATAGAGTAAACGATATTATAGAGGATAGGATAGGATAGAGGATCGGATAGAGGATAGGATAGGATAGGATAGAGGATAGGATAGAGGATAGGATAGAGGATCGGATAGAGGATAGGATAGGATAGAGGAAAGGATAGGATAGAGGATAGGATAGGTAATTGGATAGGATAGAGGATAGGATAGGATAGAGGATAGGATAGGTAATTGGATAGGATAGAGGATAGGATAAGTTAGAGGATAGTATAGGATAGAGGATAGGATAGGATAGAGGATAGGATAGTATAAAGGATAGGATAGAATAGAGGATAGGATAGGATAGAGGATAGAATAGGATAGATGATAGGATAGGATAGAGAATAGGATAGGATAGAGGATATTATAGGATAGAGGATAGGATAGAGGATAGTATAGGATAGAGGATAGGATAGAGGATAGGATAGAGGGTAGGATAGAGGATAGGATAGAGGATAGGATAGGATAGAGGATAGGATAGGATAGAGGATAGAATAGGATAGATGATAGGATGGGATAGAGGATAGGATAGGATAGAGGATAGGATAGGATAGAGGACAGGATAGGATAGAGGATAGGATAGAGGATAGGATAGGATAGAGGATAGGATAGGTAATTGGATAGGATAGAGTATAGGATAAGGTAGAGGATAGGATAGGATAGAGGATATAATAGGATAGAGGATAGGATAGGATAGAGGATAGGATAGGATGAAGGATAGGATAGGATAGAGGATAGGATAGGATAGAGGATAGAATAGGATAGATGATAGGATGGGATAGAGGATAGGATAGGATAGAGGATAGGATAGGATAGAGGACAGGATAGGATAGAGGATAGGATAGAGGATAGGATAGAGGATAGGATAGGATAGAGGATAGGATAGGTAATTGGATAGGATAGAGTATAGGATAAGGTAGAGGATAGGATAGGATAGAGGATATAATAGGATAGAGGATAGGATAGGATAGAGGATAGGTTAGGATAGTTGATATTATAGGATAGAGGATAGGATATGATAGAGTAAACGATATTATAGAGGATAGGATAGGATAGAGGATCGGATAGAGGATAGGATAGGATAGGATAGAGAATAGGATAGAGGATAGGATAGAGGATCGGATAGAGGATAGGATAGGATAGAGGAAAGGATAGGATAGAGGATAGGATAGGTAATTGGATAGGATAGAGGATAGGATAAGTTAGAGGATAGTATAGGATAGAGGATAGGATAGGATAGAGGATAGGATAGGATAAAGGATAGGATAGGATAGAGGATAGGATAGGATAGAGGATAGAATAGGATAGATGATAGGATAGGATAGAGACTAGGATAGGATAGAGGATAGGATAGGATAGAGGATAGGATAGAGGATAGTATAGGATAGAGGATAGGATAGAATAGAGGATAGGATATCATAAAGGATAGGATAGGATAGAGGATAGGATAGGATAGGATAGAGGATAGGATAGGATAGGATAGGATAGAGGATAGGATAGGATAGGATAGGATAGAGGAAAGGATAGGATAGGATAGAGGATAGGATAGGATAGGATAGAGGATAGGATAGAGGATAGGATAGGATAGAGGATAGGATAGGATAGAGGAGAGGATAGGATAGAGGATAGGATAGGATAGTTGATATTATAGGATAGAGGATAGGATATGATAGAGTAAACGATATTATAGAGGATAGGATAGGATAGAGGATCGGATAGAGGATAGGATAGGATAGGATAGAGGATAGGATAGAGGATAGGATAGAGGATCGGATAGAGGATAGGATAGGATAGAGGAAAGGATAGGATAGAGGATAGGATAGGTAATTGGATAGGATAGAGGATAGGATAAGTTAGAGGATAGTATAGGATAGAGGACAGGATAGGATAGAGGATAGGATAGTATAAAGGATAGGATAGAATAGAGGATAGGATAGGATAGAGGATAGAATAGGATAGATGATAGGATAGGATAGAGAATAGGATAGGATAGAGGATAGGATAGGATAGAGGATAGGATAGAGGATAGTATAGGATAGAGGATAGGATAGAGGATAGGATAGAGGAGAGGATAGGATAGAGGATAGGATAGGATAGAGGATAGAATAGGATAGATGATAGGATGGGATAGAGGATAGGATAGGATAGAGGATAGGATAGGATAGAGGATAGGATAGGATAGGATAGGATAGAGGATAGGATAGGATAGAGGATAGGATAGGATAAAGGATAGGATAGGATAGAAGATAGGATAGGATAGAGGATAGAATAGGGTAGATGATAGGATGGGATAGAGGATAGGATAGGACAGAGGATAGGATAGGATAGAGGACAGGATAGGATAGAGGATAGGATAGAGGATAGGATAGAGGATAGGATAGGATAGAGGATAGGATAGGTAATTGGATCGGATAGAGGATAGGATAGGTAATTGGATCGGATAGAGTATAGGATAAGGTAGAGGATAGGATAGGATAGAGGATATAATAGGATAGAGGATAGGATAGGATAGAGGATAGGATAGGATAGAGGATAGAATAGGATAGATGATAGGATAGGATAGAGAATAGGATAGGATAGAGGATAGGATAGGATAGAGGATAGGATAGAGGATAGTATAGGATAGAGGATAGGATAGAGGATAGGATAGAGGATAGGATAGGATAGAGGATAGGATAGGATAGAGGATAGGATAGGATAGAGGACAGGATAGGATAGAGAATAGGATAGAGGATAGGATAGGATAGAGGATAGGATAGGTAATTGGATAGGATAGAGGATAGGATAAGTTAGAGGATAGTATAGGATAGAGGATAGGATAGGATAGAGGATAGGATAGGATAAAGGATAGGATAGGATAGAGGATAGGATAGGATAGAGGATAGAATAGGATAGATGATAGGATAGGATAGAGAATAGGATAGGATAGAGGATAGTGATAGGATAGAGGATAGGATAGAGGATAGTATAGGATAGAGGATAGGATATAGGATAGGATAGGATAGAGGATAGGATAGGATAGAGGATAGAATAGGATAGATGATAGGATGGGATAGAGGATAGGATAGGATAGAGGATAGGATAGGATAGAGGACAGGATAGGATAGAGAATAGGATAGAGGATAGGATAGGATAGAGGATAGGATAGGATAGAGGACAGGATAGGATAGAGGATAGGATAGAGGATAGGATAGAGGATAGGATAGGATAGAGGATAGGATAGGTAATTGGATAGGATAGAGTATAGGATAAGGTAGAGGATAGGATAGGATAGAGGATATAATAGGATAGAGGATAGGATAGGATAGAGGATAGGTTAGGATAGTTGATATTATAGGATAGAGGATAGGATATGATAGAGTAAACGATATTATAGAGGATAGGATAGGATAGAGGATCGGATAGAGGATAGGATAGGATAGGATAGAGAATAGGATAGAGGATAGGATAGAGGATCGGATAGAGGATAGGATAGGATAGAGGAAAGGATAGGATAGAGGATAGGATAGGTAATTGGATAGGATAGAGGATAGGATAAGTTAGAGGATAGTATAGGATAGAGGATAGGATAGGATAGAGGATAGGATAGGATAAAGGATAGGATAGGATAGAGGATAGGATAGGATAGAGGATAGAATAGGATAGATGATAGGATAGGATAGAGACTAGGATAGGATAGAGGATAGGATAGGATAGAGGATAGGATAGAGGATAGTATAGGATAGAGGATAGGATAGAATAGAGGATAGGATATCATAAAGGATAGGATAGGATAGAGGATAGGATAGGATAGGATAGAGGATAGGATAGGATAGGATAGGATAGAGGATAGGATAGGATAGGATAGGATAGAGGATAGGATAGGATAGGATAGAGGATAGGATAGGATAGGATAGAGGATAGGATAGAGGATAGGATAGGATAGAGGATAGGATAGGATAGAGGAGAGGATAGGATAGAGGATAGGATAGGATAGTTGATATTATAGGATAGAGGATAGGATATGATAGAGTAAACGATATTATAGAGGATAGGATAGGATAGAGGATCGGATAGAGGATAGGATAGGATAGGATAGAGGATAGGATAGAGGATAGGATAGAGGATCGGATAGAGGATAGGATAGGATAGAGGAAAGGATAGGATAGAGGATAGGATAGGTAATTGGATAGGATAGAGGATAGGATAAGTTAGAGGATAGTATAGGATAGAGGACAGGATAGGATAGAGGATAGGATAGTATAAAGGATAGGATAGAATAGAGGATAGGATAGGATAGAGGATAGAATAGGATAGATGATAGGATAGGATAGAGAATAGGATAGGATAGAGGATAGGATAGGATAGAGGATAGGATAGAGGATAGTATAGGATAGAGGATAGGATAGAGGATAGGATAGAGGAGAGGATAGGATAGAGGATAGGATAGGATAGAGGATAGAATAGGATAGATGATAGGATGGGATAGAGGATAGGATAGGATAGAGGATAGGATAGGATAGAGGATAGGATAGGATAGGATAGGATAGAGGATAGGATAGGATAGAGGATAGGATAGGATAAAGGATAGGATAGGATAGAAGATAGGATAGGATAGAGGATAGAATAGGGTAGATGATAGGATGGGATAGAGGATAGGATAGGACAGAGGATAGGATAGGATAGAGGACAGGATAGGATAGAGGATAGGATAGAGGATAGGATAGAGGATAGGATAGGATAGAGGATAGGATAGGTAATTGGATCGGATAGAGGATAGGATAGGTAATTGGATCGGATAGAGTATAGGATAAGGTAGAGGATAGGATAGGATAGAGGATATAATAGGATAGAGGATAGGATAGGATAGAGGATAGGATAGGATAGAGGATAGAATAGGATAGATGATAGGATAGGATAGAGAATAGGATAGGATAGAGGATAGGATAGGATAGAGGATAGGATAGAGGATAGTATAGGATAGAGGATAGGATAGAGGATAGGATAGAGGATAGGATAGGATAGAGGATAGGATAGGATAGAGGATAGGATAGGATAGAGGACAGGATAGGATAGAGAATAGGATAGAGGATAGGATAGGATAGAGGATAGGATAGGTAATTGGATAGGATAGAGGATAGGATAGGATAGAGGATAGGATAGGATAGAGGATAGGATAGGATAGAGGATCGGATAGAGGATAGGATAGGATAGAGGATCGGATAGAGGATAGGATAAGATAGAGGATAGGATAGGATAGAGGATAGAGTAGGATAGAGGATAGGATAGGATAGAGGACAGGATAGGATAGAGAATAGGATAGAGGATAGGATAGGATAGAGGATAGGATAGGTAATTGGATAGGATAGAGGATAGGATAGGATAGAGGATAGGATAGGATAGAGGATAGGATAGGATAGAGGATCGGATAGAGGATAGGATAGGATAGAGGATCGGATAGAGGATAGGATAGGATAGAGGATAGGATAGGATAGAGGATAGGATAGAGGATAGGAGAGGATAGAGGATGGGATAGGATAGAGGATAGGATATGATAGAGGATAGGATAGGATAGAGGATCGGATAGAGGATAGGATAGGATAGAGGATCGGATAGAGGATAGGATAAGATAGAGGATAGGATAGGATAGAGGATAGAGTAGGATAGAGGATAGGATAGGATAAAGGATAGGTTTGGATAGAGGATCGGATAGAGGATAGAATAGGATAGAGGATAGGATAGGATAGAGGGTAGTATAGGATAGAGGATAGGATAGAATAGAGGATAGGATATCATAAAGGATAGGATAGGATAGATGATAGAATAGGATAGAGAATAGGATAGGATAGAGGATAGGATAGGATAGAGGATAGGATAGAGGATAGTATAGGATAGAGGATAGGATAGAGGATAGGATAGGATAGAGGATAGGATAGGATAGAGGATAGGATAGGATAGAGGACAGGATAGGATAGAGGATAGGATAGAGGATAGGATAGGATAGAGGATAGGATAGGTAATTGGATAGGATGGAGTATAGGATAAGGTAGAGGATAGGATAGGATAGAGGATATAATAGGATAGAGGATAGGATAGGATAGAGGATAGGATGGGATAGAGGATAGGATAGTATAGAGGATAGAGTAGGATAGAGGATAGGATAGGATAAAGGATAGGATAGAGGATAGGATAGAGGATAGGATAGAGGATAGGATAGGTAATTGGATAGGATAGAGTATAGGATAAGGTAGAGGATAGGATAGGATAGAGGATATAATAGGATAGAGGATAGGATAGGATAGAGGATAGGATAGAGGATAGGATAGGATAGAGGATCGGATAGAGGATAGGATAAGATAGAGGATAGGATAGGATAGAGGGTAGTATAGGATAGAGGATAGGATAGAATAGAGGATAGGATATCATAAAGGATAGGATAGGATAGAGGATAGGATAGGATAGGATAGGATAGGATAGAGGATAGGATAGGATAGAGGATAGGATAGAGGATAGGAGAGGATAGAGGATGGGATAGGATAGAGGATAGGATATGATAGAGGATAGGATAGGATAGAGGATCGGATAGAGGATAGGATAGGATAGAGGATCGGATAGAGGATAGGATAAGATAGAGGATAGGATAGGATAGAGGGTAGTATAGGATAGAGGATAGGATAGAATAGAGGATAGGATATCATAAAGGATAGGATAGGATAGAGGATAGGATAGGATAGGATAGGATAGGATAGAGGATAGGATAGGATAGGATAGAGGATAGGATAGGATAGGATAGAGGATAGGATAGAGGATAGGATAGGATAGAGGATAGGATAGAATAGAGGAGAGGATAGGATAGAGGATAGGATAGGATAGTTGATATTATAGGATAGAGGATAGGATATGATAGAGTAAACGATATTATAGAGGATAGGATAGGATAGAGGATCGGATAGAGGATAGGATAGGATAGGATAGAGGATAGGATAGAGGATAGGATAGAGGATCGGATAGAGGATAGGATAGGATAGAGGAAAGGATAGGATAGAGGATAGGATAGGTAATTGGATAGGATAGAGGATAGGATAGGATAGAGGATAGGATAGGTAATTGGATAGGATAGAGGATAGGATAAGTTAGAGGATAGTATAGGATAGAGGATAGGATAGGATAGAGGATAGGATAGTATAAAGGATAGGATAGAATAGAGGATAGGATAGGATAGAGGATAGAATAGGATAGATGATAGGATAGGATAGAGAATAGGATAGGATAGAGGATATTATAGGATAGAGGATAGGATAGAGGATAGTATAGGATAGAGGATAGGATAGAGGATAGGATAGAGGGTAGGATAGAGGATAGGATAGAGGATAGGATAGGATAGAGGATAGGATAGGATAGAGGATAGAATAGGATAGATGATAGGATGGGATAGAGGATAGGATAGGATAGAGGATAGGATAGGATAGAGGACAGGATAGGATAGAGGATAGGATAGAGGATAGGATAGGATAGAGGATAGGATAGGTAATTGGATAGGATAGAGTATAGGATAAGGTAGAGGATAGGATAGGATAGAGGATATAATAGGATAGAGGATAGGATAGGATAGAGGATAGGATAGGATGAAGGATAGGATAGGATAGAGGATAGGATAGGATAGAGGATAGAATAGGATAGATGATAGGATGGGATAGAGGATAGGATAGGATAGAGGATAGGATAGGATAGAGGACAGGATAGGATAGAGGATAGGATAGAGGATAGGATAGAGGATAGGATAGGATAGAGGATAGGATAGGTAATTGGATAGGATAGAGTATAGGATAAGGTAGAGGATAGGATAGGATAGAGGATATAATAGGATAGAGGATAGGATAGGATAGAGGATAGGTTAGGATAGTTGATATTATAGGATAGAGGATAGGATATGATAGAGTAAACGATATTATAGAGGATAGGATAGGATAGAGGATCGGATAGAGGATAGGATAGGATAGGATAGAGAATAGGATAGAGGATAGGATAGAGGATCGGATAGAGGATAGGATAGGATAGAGGAAAGGATAGGATAGAGGATAGGATAGGTAATTGGATAGGATAGAGGATAGGATAAGTTAGAGGATAGTATAGGATAGAGGATAGGATAGGATAGAGGATAGGATAGGATAAAGGATAGGATAGGATAGAGGATAGGATAGGATAGAGGATAGAATAGGATAGATGATAGGATAGGATAGAGACTAGGATAGGATAGAGGATAGGATAGGATAGAGGATAGGATAGAGGATAGTATAGGATAGAGGATAGGATAGAATAGAGGATAGGATATCATAAAGGATAGGATAGGATAGAGGATAGGATAGGATAGGATAGAGGATAGGATAGGATAGGATAGGATAGAGGATAGGATAGGATAGGATAGGATAGAGGAAAGGATAGGATAGGATAGAGGATAGGATAGGATAGGATAGAGGATAGGATAGAGGATAGGATAGGATAGAGGATAGGATAGGATAGAGGAGAGGATAGGATAGAGGATAGGATAGGATAGTTGATATTATAGGATAGAGGATAGGATATGATAGAGTAAACGATATTATAGAGGATAGGATAGGATAGAGGATCGGATAGAGGATAGGATAGGATAGGATAGAGGATAGGATAGAGGATAGGATAGAGGATCGGATAGAGGATAGGATAGGATAGAGGAAAGGATAGGATAGAGGATAGGATAGGTAATTGGATAGGATAGAGGATAGGATAAGTTAGAGGATAGTATAGGATAGAGGACAGGATAGGATAGAGGATAGGATAGTATAAAGGATAGGATAGAATAGAGGATAGGATAGGATAGAGGATAGAATAGGATAGATGATAGGATAGGATAGAGAATAGGATAGGATAGAGGATAGGATAGGATAGAGGATAGGATAGAGGATAGTATAGGATAGAGGATAGGATAGAGGATAGGATAGAGGAGAGGATAGGATAGAGGATAGGATAGGATAGAGGATAGAATAGGATAGATGATAGGATGGGATAGAGGATAGGATAGGATAGAGGATAGGATAGGATAGAGGATAGGATAGGATAGGATAGGATAGAGGATAGGATAGGATAGAGGATAGGATAGGATAAAGGATAGGATAGGATAGAAGATAGGATAGGATAGAGGATAGAATAGGGTAGATGATAGGATGGGATAGAGGATAGGATAGGACAGAGGATAGGATAGGATAGAGGACAGGATAGGATAGAGGATAGGATAGAGGATAGGATAGAGGATAGGATAGGATAGAGGATAGGATAGGTAATTGGATCGGATAGAGGATAGGATAGGTAATTGGATCGGATAGAGTATAGGATAAGGTAGAGGATAGGATAGGATAGAGGATATAATAGGATAGAGGATAGGATAGGATAGAGGATAGGATAGGATAGAGGATAGAATAGGATAGAGGATAGGATAGGATAGAGGATAGAATAGGATAGATGATAGGATAGGATAGAGACTAGGATAGGATAGAGGATAGGATAGGATAGAGGATAGGATAGAGGATAGTATAGGATAGAGGATAGGATAGAATAGAGGATAGGATATCATAAAGGATAGGATAGGATAGAGGATAGGATAGGATAGGATAGAGGATAGGATAGGATAGGATAGGATAGAGGATAGGATAGGATAGGATAGGATAGAGGAAAGGATAGGATAGGATAGAGGATAGGATAGGATAGGATAGAGGATAGGATAGAGGATAGGATAGGATAGAGGATAGGATAGGATAGAGGAGAGGATAGGATAGAGGATAGGATAGGATAGTTGATATTATAGGATAGAGGATAGGATATGATAGAGTAAACGATATTATAGAGGATAGGATAGGATAGAGGATCGGATAGAGGATAGGATAGGATAGGATAGAGGATAGGATAGAGGATAGGATAGAGGATCGGATAGAGGATAGGATAGGATAGAGGAAAGGATAGGATAGAGGATAGGATAGGTAATTGGATAGGATAGAGGATAGGATAAGTTAGAGGATAGTATAGGATAGAGGACAGGATAGGATAGAGGATAGGATAGTATAAAGGATAGGATAGAATAGAGGATAGGATAGGATAGAGGATAGAATAGGATAGATGATAGGATAGGATAGAGAATAGGATAGGATAGAGGATAGGATAGGATAGAGGATAGGATAGAGGATAGTATAGGATAGAGGATAGGATAGAGGATAGGATAGAGGAGAGGATAGGATAGAGGATAGGATAGGATAGAGGATAGAATAGGATAGATGATAGGATGGGATAGAGGATAGGATAGGATAGAGGATAGGATAGGATAGAGGATAGGATAGGATAGGATAGGATAGAGGATAGGATAGGATAGAGGATAGGATAGGATAAAGGATAGGATAGGATAGAAGATAGGATAGGATAGAGGATAGAATAGGGTAGATGATAGGATGGGATAGAGGATAGGATAGGACAGAGGATAGGATAGGATAGAGGACAGGATAGGATAGAGGATAGGATAGAGGATAGGATAGAGGATAGGATAGGATAGAGGATAGGATAGGTAATTGGATCGGATAGAGGATAGGATAGGTAATTGGATCGGATAGAGTATAGGATAAGGTAGAGGATAGGATAGGATAGAGGATATAATAGGATAGAGGATAGGATAGGATAGAGGATAGGATAGGATAGAGGATAGAATAGGATAGATGATAGGATAGGATAGAGAATAGGATAGGATAGAGGATAGGATAGGATAGAGGATAGGATAGAGGATAGTATAGGATAGAGGATAGGATAGAGGATAGGATAGAGGATAGGATAGGATAGAGGATAGGATAGGATAGAGGATAGGATAGGATAGAGGACAGGATAGGATAGAGAATAGGATAGAGGATAGGATAGGATAGAGGATAGGATAGGTAATTGGATAGGATAGAGGATAGGATAAGTTAGAGGATAGTATAGGATAGAGGATAGGATAGGATAGAGGATAGGATAGGATAAAGGATAGGATAGGATAGAGGATAGGATAGGATAGAGGATAGAATAGGATAGATGATAGGATAGGATAGAGAATAGGATAGGATAGAGGATAGTGATAGGATAGAGGATAGGATAGAGGATAGTATAGGATAGAGGATAGGATATAGGATAGGATAGGATAGAGGATAGGATAGGATAGAGGATAGAATAGGATAGATGATAGGATGGGATAGAGGATAGGATAGGATAGAGGATAGGATAGGATAGAGGACAGGATAGGATAGAGAATAGGATAGAGGATAGGATAGGATAGAGGATAGGATAGGATAGAGGACAGGATAGGATAGAGGATAGGATAGAGGATAGGATAGAGGATAGGATAGGATAGAGGATAGGATAGGTAATTGGATAGGATAGAGTATAGGATAAGGTAGAGGATAGGATAGGATAGAGGATATAATAGGATAGAGGATAGGATAGGATAGAGGATAGGTTAGGATAGTTGATATTATAGGATAGAGGATAGGATATGATAGAGTAAACGATATTATAGAGGATAGGATAGGATAGAGGATCGGATAGAGGATAGGATAGGATAGGATAGAGAATAGGATAGAGGATAGGATAGAGGATCGGATAGAGGATAGGATAGGATAGAGGAAAGGATAGGATAGAGGATAGGATAGGTAATTGGATAGGATAGAGGATAGGATAAGTTAGAGGATAGTATAGGATAGAGGATAGGATAGGATAGAGGATAGGATAGGATAAAGGATAGGATAGGATAGAGGATAGGATAGGATAGAGGATAGAATAGGATAGATGATAGGATAGGATAGAGACTAGGATAGGATAGAGGATAGGATAGGATAGAGGATAGGATAGAGGATAGTATAGGATAGAGGATAGGATAGAATAGAGGATAGGATATCATAAAGGATAG
The DNA here is from genome assembly GCF_050948215.1 of Halictus rubicundus. Classification (NCBI taxonomy): domain Eukaryota; kingdom Metazoa; phylum Arthropoda; class Insecta; order Hymenoptera; family Halictidae; genus Halictus; species Halictus rubicundus. The sequence continues at coordinate 111,576 of NW_027488884.1, forward strand.
GATAGGATAGAGGATAGGATAGGATAGGATAGAGGATAGGATAGGATAGGATAGGATAGAGGATAGGATAGGATAGGATAGGATAGAGGATAGGATAGGATAGGATAGAGGATAGGATAGGATAGGATAGAGGATAGGATAGAGGATAGGATAGGATAGAGGATAGGATAGGATAGAGGAGAGGATAGGATAGAGGATAGGATAGGATAGTTGATATTATAGGATAGAGGATAGGATATGATAGAGTAAACGATATTATAGAGGATAGGATAGGATAGAGGATCGGATAGAGGATAGGATAGGATAGGATAGAGGATAGGATAGAGGATAGGATAGAGGATCGGATAGAGGATAGGATAGGATAGAGGAAAGGATAGGATAGAGGATAGGATAGGTAATTGGATAGGATAGAGGATAGGATAAGTTAGAGGATAGTATAGGATAGAGGACAGGATAGGATAGAGGCTAGGATAGTATAAAGGATAGGATAGAATAGAGGATAGGATAGGATAGAGGATAGAATAGGATAGATGATAGGATAGGATAGAGAATAGGATAGGATAGAGGATAGGATAGGATAGAGGATAGGATAGAGGATAGTATAGGATAGAGGATAGGATAGAGGATAGGATAGAGGAGAGGATAGGATAGAGGATAGGATAGGATAGAGGATAGAATAGGATAGATGATAGGATGGGATAGAGGATAGGATAGGATAGAGGATAGGATAGGATAGAGGATAGGATAGGATAGGATAGGATAGAGGATAGGATAGGATAGAGGATAGGATAGGATAAAGGATAGGATAGGATAGAAGATAGGATAGGATAGAGGATAGAATAGGGTAGATGATAGGATGGGATAGAGGATAGGATAGGACAGAGGATAGGATAGGATAGAGGACAGGATAGGATAGAGGATAGGATAGAGGATAGGATAGAGGATAGGATAGGATAGAGGATAGGATAGGTAATTGGATCGGATAGAGGATAGGATAGGTAATTGGATCGGATAGAGTATAGGATAAGGTAGAGGATAGGATAGGATAGAGGATATAATAGGATAGAGGATAGGATAGGATAGAGGATAGGATAGGATAGAGGATAGAATAGGATAGATGATAGGATAGGATAGAGAATAGGATAGGATAGAGGATAGGATAGGATAGAGGATAGGATAGAGGATAGTATAGGATAGAGGATAGGATAGAGGATAGGATAGAGGATAGGATAGGATAGAGGATAGGATAGGATAGAGGATAGGATAGGATAGAGGACAGGATAGGATAGAGAATAGGATAGAGGATAGGATAGGATAGAGGATAGGATAGGTAATTGGATAGGATAGAGGATAGGATAGGATAGAGGATAGGATAGGATAAAGGATAGGATAGGATAGAGGATAGGATAGGATAGAGGATAGAATAGGATAGATGATAGGATAGGATAGAGAATAGGATAGGATAGAGGATAGTGATAGGATAGAGGATAGGATAGAGGATAGTATAGGATAGAGGATAGGATATAGGATAGGATAGGATAGAGGATAGGATAGGATAGAGGATAGAATAGGATAGATGATAGGATGGGATAGAGGATAGGATAGGATAGAGGATAGGATAGGATAGAGGACAGGATAGGATAGAGAATAGGATAGAAGATAGGATAGGATAGAGGATAGGATAGGTAATTGGATAGGATAGAGTATAGGATAAGGTAGAGGATAGGATAGGATAGAGGATATAATAGGATAGAGGATAGGATTGGATAGAGGATAGGATAGGATAAAGGATAGGATAGGATAGAGGATAGGATAGGATAGAGGATAGAATAGGATAGATGATAGGATGGGATAGAGGATAGGATAGGATAGAGGATAGGATAGGATAGAGGACAGGATAGGATAGAGGATAGGATAGAGGATAGGATAGGATAGAGGATAGGATAGGTAATTGGATAGGATAGAGTATAGGATAAGGTAGAGGATAGGATAGGATAGAGGATATAATAGGATAGAGGATAGGATAGGATAGAGGATAGGATAGGATAGAGGATAGGATAGTATAGAGGATAGAGTAGGATAGAGGATAGGATAGGATAAAGGATAGGATTGGATAGAGGATCGGATAGAGGATAGAATAGGATAGAGGATAGGATAGGATAGAGGATAGTATAGGATAGAGGATAGGATAGAATAGAGGATAGGATAGGATAAAGGATAGGATAGGATAGAGGATAGGATAGGATAGAGGATAGGATAGGATAGAGGATAGGATAGAGGATAGGATAGAGGATAGGATAGGATAGAGGATAGGATAGGATAGAGGATCGGATAGAGGATAGGATAGGATAGAGGATCGGATAGAGGATAGGATAGGATAGAGGATAGGATAGGATAGAGGATAGGATAGAGGATAGGATAGAGGATAGGATAGAGGATAGGATAGAGGATAGGATAGAGGATAGGATAGAGGATAGGATAGAGGATAGGATAGGTAATTGGATAGGATAGAGTATAGGATAAGGTAGAGGATAGGATAGGATAGAGGATATAATAGGATAGAGGATAGGATAGGATAGAGGATAGGATAGGAAAGAGGATACGATAGGATAGAGGGTAGGATAGGATAGAGGATAGGATAGAGGATAGGATAGGATAGAGGATAGGATAGGATAGAGGATAGGATAGAGGATAGGATAGGATAGAGGATGGGATAGGATAGAGGATAGGATATGATAGAGGATAGGATAGGATAGAGGATCGGATAGAGGATAGGATAGGATAGAGGATCGGATAGAGGATAGGATAGGATAGAGGATAGAGTAGGATAGAGGATAGGATAGGATAAAGGATAGGTTTGGATAGAGGATAGAATAGGATAGAGGATAGGATAGGATAGAGGGTATTATAGGATAGAGGATAGGATAGAATAGAGGATAGGATATCATAAAGGATAGGATAGGATAGAGGATAGGATAGGATAGGATGGAGGATAGGATAGGATAGGATAGGATAGAGGATAGGATAGGATAGGATAGAGGATAGGATAGGATAGGATAGAGGATAGGATAGAGGATAGGATAGAGGATCGGATAGAGGATAGGATAGGATAGAGGAAAGGATAGGATAGAGGATAGGATAGGTAATTGGATAGGATAGAGGATAGGATAAGTTAGAGGATAGTATAGGATAGAGGATAGGATAGGATAGAGAATAGGATAGGATAAAAGATAGGATAGGATAGAGGATAGGATAGGATAGAGGATAGAATAGGATAGATGATAGGATAGGATAGAGAATAGGATAGGATAGAGGATCGGATAGAGGATAGGATAAGATAGAGGATAGGATAGGATAGAGAATAGGATAGGATAGAGGATAGAATAGGATAGATGATAGGATAGGATAGAGAATAGGATAGGATAGAGGATCGGATAGAGGATAGGATAGGATAGAGGATCGGATAGAGGATAGGATAAGATAGAGGATAGGATAGGATAGAGAATAGGATAGGATAGAGGATAGTGATAAGATAGAGGATAGGATAGAGGATAGTATAGGATAGAGGATAGGATATAGGATAGGATAGGATAGAGGATAGGATAGGATAGAGGATAGAATAGGATAGATGATAGGATGGGATAGAGGATAGGATAGGATAGAGGATAGGATAGGATAGAGGACAGGATAGGATAGAGAATAGGATAGAGGATAGGATAGGATAGAGGATAGGATAGGTAATTGGATAGGATAGAGTATAGGATAAGGTAGAGGATAGGATAGGATAGAGGATATAATAGGATAGAGGATAGGATAGGATAGAGGATAGGATAGGATAAAGGATAGGATAGGATAGAGGATAGGATAGGATAGAGGATAGAATAGGATAGATGATACGATGGGATAGAGGATAGGATAGGATAGAGGATAGGATAGGATAGAGGACAGGATAGGATAGAGGATAGGATAGAGGATAGGATAGGATAGAGGATAGGATAGGTAATTGGATAGGATAGAGTATAGGATAAGGTAGAGGATAGGATAGGATAGAGGATATAATAGGATAGAGGATAGGATAGGATAGAGGATAGGATAGGATAGAGGATAGGATAGTATAGAGGATAGAGTAGGATAGAGGATAGGATAGGATAAAGGATAGGATTGGATAGAGGATCGGATAGAGGATAGAATAGGATAGAGGATAGGATAGGATAGAGGATAGTATAGGATAGAGGATAGGATAGAATAGAGGATAGGATAGGATAAAGGATAGGATAGGAAAGAGGATAGGATAGGATAGAGGATAGGATAGGATAGAGGATAGGATAGAGGATAGGATAGAGGATAGGATAGAGGATAGGATAGGTAATTGGATAGGATAGGTAATTGGATAGGATAGAGTATAGGATAAGGTAGAGGATAGGATAGGATAGAGGATATAATAGGATAGAGGATAGGATAGGACAGAGGATAGGATAGGAAAGAGGATAGGATAGGATAGAGGGTAGGATAGGATAGAGGATAGGATAGAGGATAGGATAGAGGATGGGATAGGATAGAGGATAAGATAGGATAGGATAGAGGATAGGATAGGATAGAGGATAGAATAGGATTGAGGAGCGTTTAGGATAGAGGATAGGATATGATAGAGGATAGGATAGGATACGATAGAGGATAGGATAGGATAGAGGATAGGATAGGATAGAGGATAGGATAGAGGAGAGGATAGGATAGAGGATAGGATAGGATAGAGGATAGATAGGATAGAGGATAGGATTGGATAGAGGATAGGATAGGATAGAGGATCGGATAGAGGATAGGATAGGATAGAGGATAGGATAGGATAGAGGATAGTATAGGATAGAGGATAGGATAGAGTAGAGGATAGGATAGGATAGAGGATAGGATAGGATAGGATAGAGGATAGGATAGGATAGAGGATAGGATAGAGGAGCGGATAGAGGATACGATAGGATAGAGGAAAGTATAGGATAGAGGATAGGATGGGTAATTGGATAGGATAGAGGATAGGATAAGGTAGAGGATAGTATAGGATAGAGTATAGGATAGGATAGAGGATAGGATAGGATAAAGGATAGGATAGGATAGAGGATAGGATAGGATAGAGGATCGGACAGAGGATAGGATAGGATAGAGGATAGGATAGGATAGAGGATAGAGTAGGATGGAGGATAGGATAGGATAAAGGATAGGATTGGATAGAGGATCGGATAGAGGATAGGATAGGATAGAGGATAGGATAGAGGATAGGATAGGAAAGAGGATAGGACAGGAAAGAGGATAGGATAGGATACGATAGAGGATAGGATAGATGATAGGATAGGATAGAGGATCTGATAGAGGATACGATCGGATAGAGGATAGGATAGGATAGAGGATCGGATAGGTAATTGGATAGGATAGGGGAGAGGATAAGGTAGAGGCTAGTATAGGATAGAGGATCTGATAGAGGATAGGATAGGATGGAGGATAGGATAGGATCGAGGATAGGATAGGTAATTGGATAGGATAGAGGATAGGATAAGGTAGAGGATAGTATAGGACAGAGGATAGGATAGAGGATCGGATAGGATAGGATAGAGGATAGGATAGAGGATAGGGTAGAGGATCGGATAGAGGATAGGATAGGATAGAGGAAAGGATAGGATAGAGGATAGGATAGGTAATTGGATAGGATAGAAGATAGGATAAGTTAGAGGATAGTATAGGATAGAGGATAGGATAGGATAGAGGATTGGATAGGATAAAGGATATAATAGGATAGAGGATAGGATAGGATAGAGGATAGAATAGGATAGATGATAGGATAGGATAGAGAATAGGATAGGATAGAGGATAGGATATAATAGAGGATAGGGTCGAGGATAGGATAGGTAATTGGATAGGATAGAGGATAGGATAAGGTAGAGGATAGTATAGGATAGAGGATAGGATAGAGGATCGGATAGGATAGGATAGAGGATAGGATAGAGGATCGGATAGAGGATAGGATAGGATAGAGGAATGGATAGGGTAGAGAATAAGATAGGTAATTGGATAGGATAGAGGATAGGATAAGTTAGAGGATAGTATAGGATAGAGGATAGGATAGGATAGAGGATAGGATAGGATAAAAGGTAGGATAGGATAGAGGACAGGATAGGATAGATGATACTATAGGATAGAGGATAGGATATGATAGAGTAAACGATATTATAGAGGATAGGATAGGATAGAGGATCGGATAGAGGATAGGATAGGATAGAGGATGGTATAGAGGATAGGATAGAGGATAGGATATGGTAGAGGATAGTATAGGATAGAGGATAGGATAGAGGATCGGATAGGATAGGATAGAGGATAGGATAGAGGATACGTTAGAGGATCGGTTAGAGGATAGGATAGGATAGAGGAAAGGATAGGATAGAGGATAGGATAGGTAATTGGATAGGATAGAGGATAGGATAAGTTAGAGGATAGTATAGGATAGAGGATAGGATAGGATAGAGGATAGGATAGGATAAAGGATAGGATAGGATAGAGGATAGGATAGGATAGGATAGAGGATAGAATAGGATAGATGATAGAATAGGATAGAGAATAGGATAGGATAGAGGATAGGATAGGATAGAGGATAGGATAGAGTATAGGATGGGATAGAGGATAGGATATGATAGAGGATAGGATAGAGGATAGGATAGGATAGAGGATAGGAGAGGATAGAGGATAGGAAAGAGGATAGGATAGGATAGAGGATAGGATAGAGGATCGGATAGAAGATAGGATAGGATAGAGGAAAGGATAGGATAGAGGATAGGATAGGTAATTGGATAGGATAGAGGATAGGATAAGGTAGAGGATAGTATAGGATAGAGGTTAGGATAGGATAGAGGATAGGATAGGATAAAGGATAGGATAGGATAGAGGATAGGATAGGATAGAGGATAGGATAGGATAGAGGATCGGATAGAGGATAGGATAGGATAGAGGATTGGATAGAGGATAGGATAGGATAGAGGATAGGATAGGATAGAGGATAGAGTAGGATAGAGGATAGGATAGGATAAAGGATAGGATTGGATAGAGGATCGGATAGAGGATAGAATAGGATAGAGGATAGGATAGGATAGAGGATAGTATAGGATAGAGGATAGGATAGAATAGAGGATAGGATAGGATAAAGGATAGGATAGGATAGAGGATAGGATAGGATAGGATAGGATAGAGGATAGGATAGGATAGGATAGAGGATAGGATAGGATAGGATAGAGGATAGGATAGAGGATAGGATAGGACAGAGGATCGGATAGAGGATAGGATAGGATAGAGGATAGGATAGGATAGAGGAAACGATAGGATAGAAGATAGGATAGGATACATGATAGGATAGGGAAGAGGGTAGGATAGGATAGAGGATAGATTATAGGATAGGATAGAGGATAGGATAGGATAGAGGAGAGGATAGGATAGAGGCTAGGATAGGATAGAGGATAGGATAGTATAGAGGATAGAATAGGATAGATGATATTATAGGATAGAGGATAGGATATGATAGAGGATCGGACAGAGGATAGGATAGGATAGAGGATAGGATAGGATAGAGGATAGAGTAGGATAGAGGATAGGATAGGATAAAGGATAGGATTGGATAGAGGATCGGATAGAGGATAGGATAGGATAGAGGATAGGATAGGATAGAGGATAGTATAGGATAGAGGACAGGATAGAATAGAGGATAGGATAGGATACAGGATAGGATAGGATAGAGGATAGGATAGGATAGGATAGAGGATAGGATAGGATAGGATAGAGGATAGGGTAGAGGATAGGATAGGATAGAGGATAGGATAGGATAGAGGATAGGATAGGATAGAGGATAGGATAGGTAATTGGATAGGATAGAGGATAGGATAAGGTAGAGGATAGTATAGGATAGAGGATAGGATAGGATAGAGTATAGGATAGGATAAAAGGTAGGATAGGATAGAGGACAGGATAGGATAGATGATACTATAGGATAGAGGATAGGATATGATAGAGTAAACGATATTATAGAGGATAGGATAGGATAGAGGATCGGATAGAGGATAGGATAGGATAGAGGAATGGATAGGGTAGAGAATAAGATAGGTAATTGGATAGGATAGAGGATAGGATAAGTTAGAGGATAGTATAGGATAGAGGATAGGATAGGATAGAGGATAGGATAGGATAAAAGGTAGGATAGGATAGAGGACAGGATAGGATAGATGATACTATAGGATAGAGGATAGGATATGATAGAGTAAACGATATTATAGAGGATAGGATAGGATAGAGGATCGGATAGAGGATAGGATAGGATAGAGGATGGTATAGAGGATAGGATAGAGGATAGGATATGGTAGAGGATAGTATAGGATAGAGGATAGGATAGAGGATCGGATAGGATAGGATAGAGGATAGGATAGAGGATACGTTAGAGGATCGGTTAGAGGATAGGATAGGATAGAGGAAAGGATAGGATAGAGGATAGGATAGGTAATTGGATAGGATAGAGGATAGGATAAGTTAGAGGATAGTATAGGATAGAGGATAGGATAGGATAGAGGATAGGATAGGATAAAGGATAGGATAGGATAGAGGATAGGATAGGATAGGATAGAGGATAGAATAGGATAGATGATAGAATAGGATAGAGAATAGGATAGGATAGAGGATAGGATAGGATAGAGGATAGGATAGAGTATAGGATGGGATAGAGGATAGGATATGATAGAGGATAGGATAGGATAGAGGATAGGATAGGATAGAGGATAGGAGAGGATAGAGGATAGGAAAGAGGATAGGATAGGATAGAGGATAGGATAGAGGATCGGATAGAAGATAGGATAGGATAGAGGAAAGGATAGGATAGAGGATAGGATAGGTAATTGGATAGGATAGAGGATAGGATAAGGTAGAGGATAGTATAGGATAGAGGTTAGGATAGGATAGAGGATAGGATAGGATAAAGGATAGGATAGGATAGAGGATAGGATAGGATAGAGGATAGGATAGGATAGAGGATCGGATAGAGGATAGGATAGGATAGAGGATTGGATAGAGGATAGGATAGGATAGAGGATAGGATAGGATAGAGGATAGAGTAGGATAGAGGATAGGATAGGATAAAGGATAGGATTGGATAGAGGATCGGATAGAGGATAGAATAGGATAGAGGATAGGATAGGATAGAGGATAGTATAGGATAGAGGATAGGATAGAATAGAGGATAGGATAGGATAAAGGATAGGATAGGATAGAGGATAGGATAGGATAGGATAGGATAGAGGATAGGATAGGATAGGATAGAGGATAGGATAGGATAGGATAGAGGATAGGATAGAGGATAGGATAGGACAGAGGATCGGATAGAGGATAGGATAGGATAGAGGATAGGATAGGATAGAGGAAACGATAGGATAGAAGATAGGATAGGATACATGATAGGATAGGGAAGAGGGTAGGATAGGATAGAGGATAGATTATAGGATAGGATAGAGGATAGGATAGGATAGAGGAGAGGATAGGATAGAGGCTAGGATAGGATAGAGGATAGGATAGTATAGAGGATAGAATAGGATAGATGATATTATAGGATAGAGGATAGGATATGATAGAGGATCGGACAGAGGATAGGATAGGATAGAGGATAGGATAGGATAGAGGATAGAGTAGGATAGAGGATAGGATAGGATAAAGGATAGGATTGGATAGAGGATCGGATAGAGGATAGGATAGGATAGAGGATAGGATAGGATAGAGGATAGTATAGGATAGAGGACAGGATAGAATAGAGGATAGGATAGGATACAGGATAGGATAGGATAGAGGATAGGATAGGATAGGATAGAGGATAGGATAGGATAGGATAGAGGATAGGGTAGAGGATAGGATAGGATAGAGGATAGGATAGGATAGAGGATAGGATAGGATAGAGGATAGGATAGGTAATTGGATAGGATAGAGGATAGGATAAGGTAGAGGATAGTATAGGATAGAGGATAGGATAGGATAGAGTATAGGATAGGATAAAGGATAGGATAGGATAGAGGATAGGATAGGATAGAGGATCGGACAGAGGATAGGATAGGATAGAGGATAGGATAGGATAGAGGATAGAGTAGGATAGAGGATAGGATAGGATAAAGGATAGGATTGGATAGAGGATCGGATAGAGGATAGGATAGGATAGAGGATAGGATAGGATAGAGGATAGTATAGGATAGAGGATAGGATAGAATAGAGGATAGGATAGGATACAGGATAGGATAGGATAGGGTAGAGGATAGGATAGGATAGGATAGAGGATAGGATAGGATAGGATAGAGGATAGGATAGAGGATAGGATAGAGGATAGGATAGGATAGAGGATAGGATAGGATAGAGGAGAGGATAGGATAGAGGAGAGGATAGGATAGAGGATAGGATAGAGGATAGGATAGGATAGAGGATAGGATAGGATAGAGGATGGGATAGGATAGAGGATAGGATATGATAGAGGATAGGATAGGATAGGATAGAGGATAGGATAGGATAGGATAGAGGATAGGATAGAGGATAGGATAGGATAGAGGATAGGATAGGATAGAGGATAGGATAGGATAGAGGAGACGATAGGATAGAGGATAGGAAAGGATAGAGGATAGGATAGAGGATAGGATAGGATAGAGGATAGGATAGAGGATAGGATAGGATAGAGGATAGGATAGGATAGAGGATGGGATAGGATAGAGGATAGGATATGATAGAGGATAGGATAGGATAGAGGATCGGATAGAGGATAGGATAATATAGAGGATCGGATAGAGGATAGGATAGGATAGAGGATAGGATAGGATAGAGGATAGAGTAGGATAGAGGATAGGATAGTATAAAGGATAGGATTGGATAGAGGATCGGATAGACGATAGAATAGGATAGAGGATAGGATAGGATAGAGGATAGTATAGGATAGAGGATAGGATAGAGTAGAGGATAGGATAGGATAAAGGAGAGGATAGGATAGAGGATAGGATAGGATAGAGGATAGGATAGTATAGAGGATAGAATAGGATAGATGATATTATAGGATAGAGGATAGGATATGATAGAGTAAACGATATTCTAGAGGATAGGATAGGATAGAGGATCGGATAGAGGATAGGATAGGATAGAGGATGGTATAGAGGATAGGATAGAGGATAGGATAGGATAAAGGATAGGATAGGATAGAGGATAGGATAGGATAGAGGATAGTATAGGATAGAGAATAGGATAGAATAGAGGATAGGATAGGATAAAGGATAGGATAGGATAGAGGATAGGATAGGATAGAGGATAGGATAGGATAAAGGATAGGATAGGATAGAGGATTGGATAGGATAGAGGATAGAAAAGGATAGATGATAGGATAGGATAGAGAATAGGATAGGATAGAGGATAGGATAGGATAGAGGATAGGATAGAGGATAGGATAGGATAGAGGATAGGATAGAGGATAGGATAGGATAGAGGATAGGATAGAGGATAGGATAGGATAGAGGATAGGATAGAGGATAGGATAGAGGATAGGATAGGTAATTGGATAGGATAGAGTATAGGATAAGGTAGATGATAGGATAGGATAGGATAGGATAGGATAGAGGATAGGATAGGATAGGATAGAGGATAGGATAGAGGATAGGATAGGATAGAGGATAGGATAGGATAGAGGGTAGTATAGGATAGAGGATAGGATAGAATAGAGGATAGGATAGGATAAAGGATAGGATAGGATAGAGGATAGGATAGCATAGGATAGAGGATAGGATAGGATAGGATAGGATAGAGGATAGGATAGGATAGGATAGAGGATAGGATAGAGGATAGGATAGGATAGAGGATAGGATAGGATAGAGGATCGGATAGAGGATAGGATAGGATAGCGGATAGGATAGGATAGAGGATAGGATATGATAGAGTAAACGATATTATAGAGGATAGGATAGGATAGAGGATCGGATAGAGGATAGGATAGGATAGAGGATGGTATAGAGGATAGGATAGAGGATAGGATAGGATAGAGGATAGGATAGGAAAGAGGATAGGATAGGATACGATAGAGGATAGGATAGATGATAGGATAGGATAGAGGATCTGATAGAGGATACGATCGGATAGAGGATAGGATAGGATAGAGGATCGGATAGGTTATTGGATAGGATAGGGGAGGGGATAAGGTAGAGGCTAGTATAGGATAGAGGATCTGATAGAGGATAGGATAGGATGGAGGATAGGATAGGATCGAGGATAGGATAGGTAATTGGATAGGATAGAGGATAGGATATGGTAGAGGATAGTATAGGATAGAGGATAGGATAGAGGATCGGATAGGATAGGATAGAGGATAGGATAGAGGATACGATAGAGGATCGGATAGAGGATAGGATAGGATAGAGGAAAGGATAGGATAGAGGATAGGATAGGTAATTGGATAGGATAGAGGATAGGATAAGTTAGAGGATAGTATAGGATAGAGGATAGGATAGGATAGAGGATAGGATAGGATAAAGGATAGGATAGGATAGAGGATAGGATAGGATAGAGGATAGAATAGGATAGATGATAGAATAGTATAGAGAATAGGATAGGATAGAGGATGGGATAGGATAGAGGATAGGATATGATAGAGGATAGGATAGGATAGGATAGAGGATAGGATAGGATAGGATAGAGGATAGGATAGAGGATGGGATAGGATAGAGGATAGGATATGATAGAGGATAGGATAGGATAGAGGATCGGATAGAGGATAGGATAATATAGAGGATCGGATAGAGGATAGGATCGGATAGAGGATAGAATAGGATAGAGGATAGGATAGGATAGAGGATAGTATAGGATAGAGGATAGGATAGAGTAGAGGATAGGATAGGATAAAGGAGAGGATAGGATAGAGGATAGGATAGGATAGAGGATAGGATAGTATAGAGGATAGAATAGGATAGATGATATTATAGGATAGAGGATAGGATATGATGGAGTAAACGATATTCTAGAGGATAGGATAGGATAGAGGATCGGATAGAGGACAGGATAGGATAGAGGATGGTATAGAGGATAGGATAGAGGATAGGATAGGATAGAGGATAGGATAGGATAGAGGATAGTATAGGATAGAGAATAGGATAGAATAGAGGATAGGATAGGATAAAGGATAGGATAGGATAGAGGATAGGATAGGATAGAGGATAGGATAGGATAAAGGATAGGATAGGATAGAGGATAGGATAGGATAGAGGATAGAAAAGGATAGATGATAGGATAGGATAGAGAATAGGATAGGATAGAGGATAGGATAGGATAGAGGATAGGATAGAGGATAGGATAGGATAGAGGATAGGATAGGATAGAGGATAGGATAGAGGATAGGATAGGATAGAGGATAGGATAGGATAAAAGGTAGGATAGGATAGAGGACAGGATAGGATAGATGATACTATAGGATAGAGGATAGGATATGATAGAGTAAACGATATTATAGAGGATAGGATAGGATAGAGGATCGGATAGAGGATAGGATAGGATAGAGGATGGTATAGAGGATAGGATAGAGGATAGGATAGGATAGAGGATAGGATAGGATACGACAGAGGATAGGATAGATGATAGGATAGGATAGAGGATCTGATAGAGGATACGATCGGATAGAGGATAGGATAGGATAGAGGATCGGATAGGTTATTGGATAGGATAGGGAAGAGGATAAGGTAGAGGCTAGTATAGGATAGAGGATCTGATAGAGGATAGGATAGGATGGAGGATAGGATAGGATCGAGGATAGGATAGGTAATTGGATAGGATAGAGGATAGGATATGGTAGAGGATAGTATAGGATAGAGGATAGGATAGAGGATCGGATAGGATAGGATAGAGGATAGGATAGAGGATACGATAGAGGATCGGATGGAGGATAGGATAGGATAGAGGAAAGGATAGGATAGAGGATAGGATAGGTAATTGGATAGGATAGAGGATAGGATAAGTTAGAGGATAGTATAGGATAGAGGATAGGATAGGATAGAGGATAGGATAGGATAAAGGATAGGATAGGATAGAGGATAGGATAGGATAGAGGATAGAATAGGATAGATGATAGAATAGTATAGAGAATAGGATAGGATAGAGGATGGGATAGGATAGAGGATAGGATATGATAGAGGATAGGATAGGATAGGATAGAGGATAGGATAGGATAGGATAGGATAGAGGATAGGATAGAGGATAGGATAGGATAGAGGAGACGATAGGATAGAGGATAGGATAGGATAGAGGATAGGATAGAGGATAGGATAGGATAGAGGATAGGATAGGATAGAGGATAGAGTAGGATAGAGGATAGGATAGTATAAAGGATAGGATTGGATAGAGGATCGGATAGAGGATAGAATAGGATAGAGGATAGGATAGGATAGAGGATAGTATAGGATAGAGGATAGGATAGAGTAGAGGATAGGATAGGATAAAGGAGAGGATAGGATAGAGGATAGGATAGGATAGAGGATAGGATAGTATAGAGGATAGAATAGGATAGATGATATTATAGGATAGAGGATAGGATATGATAGAGTAAACGATATTCTAGAGGATAGGATAGGATAGAGGATCGGATAGAGGATAGGATAGGATAGAGGATGGTATAGAGGATAGGATAGAGGATAGGATAGGATAGAGGATAGGATAGGATAGAGGATAGTATAGGATAGAGAATAGGATAGAATAGAGGATAGGATAGGATAAAGGATAGGATAGGATAGAGGATAGGATAGGATAGAGGATAGGATAGGATAAAGGATAGGATAGGATAGAGGATAGGATAGGATAGAGGATAGAAAAGGATAGATGATAGGATAGGATAGAGAATAGGATAGGATAGAGGATAGGATAGGATAGAGGATAGGATAGAGGATAGGATAGGATAGAGGATAGGATAGGATAGAGGATAGGATAGAGGATAGGATAGGATATAGGATAGGATAGAGGATAGGATAGGATAGAGGATAGGATAGAGGATAGGATAGGATAGAGGATAGGATAGAGGATAGGATAGAGGATAGGATAGGTAATTGGATAGGATAGAGTATAGGATAAGGTAGATGATAGGATAGGATAGGATAGGATAGGATAGAGGATAGGATAGGATAGGATAGAGGATAGGATAGAGGATAGGATAGGATAGAGGATAGGATAGGATAGAGGGTAGTATAGGATAGAGGATAGGATAGAATAGAGGATAGGATAGGATAAAGGATAGGATAGGATAGAAAATAGGATAGCATAGGATAGAGGATAGGATAGGATAGGATAGGATAGAGGATAGGATAGGATAGGATAGAGGATAGGATAGAGGATAGGATAGGATAGAGGATAGGAAAGGATAGAGGATAGGATAGAGGATAGGATAGGATAGCGGATAGGATAGGATAGAGGAAACGATTGGATAGAAGATAGGATAGGATAGATGATAGGATAGGAAAGAGGGTAGGATAGGATAGAGGATAGATTATAGGATAGGATAGAGGATAGGATAGGATAGAGGAAAGGATAGGATAGAGGATAGGATAGGTAATTGGACATTATAGAGGATAGGATAAGGTAGAGGATAGTATAGGATAGAGGATAGGATAGGATAGAGGATAGGATAGGATAGAGGATAGGAGAGGATAGAGGATAGGATAGAGGATAGGATAGGATAGAGGATAGGATAGGTAATTGGATAGGATAGAGTATAGGGTAAGGTAGAGGATAGGATAGGATAGGATAGAGGATAGGATAGGATAGAGGATAGGATAGAGGATCGGATAGAGGATAGGATAGGATAGAGGAAAGGATAGGATACAGGATAGGATAGGTAATTGGATAGGATAGAGGATAGGATAAGGTAGAGGATAGTATAGGATAGAGGATAGGATAGAGGATCGGATAGGATAGGATAGAGGTTAGGATAGAGGATAGGGTAGAGGATCGGATAGAGGATAGGATAGGATAGAGGAAAGGATAGGATAGAGGATACGATAGGTAATTGGATAGGATAGAGGATAGGATAAGTTAGAGGATAGTATAGGATAGAGGATAGGATAGGATAGAGGATAGGATAGGATAAAGGATAGGATAGGATAGAGGATAGGATAGGATAGAGGATAGAATAGGATAGATGATAGGATAGGATAGAGAATAGGATAGGATAGAGGATAGGATAGGATAGAGGATAGGATCGAGGATAGGATAGGTAATTGGATAGGATAGAGGATAGGATAAGTTAGAGGATAGTATAGGATAGAGGATAGGATAGGATAGAGGATAGGATAGGATAAAAGGTAGGATAGGATAGAGGACAGGATAGGATAGATGATACTATAGGATAGAGGATAGGATATGATAGAGTAAACGATATTATAGAGGATAGGATAGGATAGAGGATCGGATAGAGGATAGGATAGGATAGAGGATGGTATAGAGGATAGGATAGAGGATAGGATAGGATAGAGGATAGGATAGGAAAGAGGATAGGATAGGATACGATAGAGGATAGGATAGATGATAGGATATGATAGAGGATACGATCGGATAGAGGATAGGATAGGATAGAGGATCGGATAGGTAATTGGATAGGATAGAGGATAGGATAGGATAGAGGATAGGATAGGATAGAGGATAGGATAGGATAGAGGATAGGATAGGATAGAGGATCGGACGGAGGATAGGATAGGATAGAGGATAGGATAGGATAGAGGATAGAGTAGGATAGAGGATAGGATAGGATAAAGGATAGGATTGGATAGAGGATCGGATTGAGGATAGGATAGGATAGAGGATAGGATAGGATAGAGGATAGTATAGGATAGAGGATAGGATAGAATAGAGGATAGGATAGGATACAGGATAGGATAGGATAGAGGATAGGATACGATAGGATAGAGGATAGGATAGGATAGGATAGAGGATAGGATAGAGGATAGGATAGGATAGAGGATAGAGGATAGGATAGGATAGAGGAGAGGATAGGATAGAGGAGAGGATAGGATAGAGGATAGGATAGAGGATAGGATAGGATAGAGGATAGGATAGGATAGAGGATGGGATAGGATAGAGGATAGGATATGATAGAGGATAGGATAGGATAGGATAGAGGATAGGATAGGATAGGATAGAGGATAGGATAGAGGATAGGATAGGATAGAGGATCGGATAGAGGATAGGATAGGATAGAGGATAGGATAGGATAGAGGATAGAGTAGGATAGAGGATAGGATAGTATAAAGGATAGGATTGGATAGAGGATCGGATAGAGGATAGGATAGGATAGAGGATAGTATAGGATAGAGGATAGGATAGAGTGGAGGATAGGATAGGATAAAGGAGAGGATAGGATAGAGGATAGGATAGGATAGAGGATAGGATAGTATAGAGGATAGAATAGGATAGATGATATTATAGGATAGAGGATAGGATATGATAGAGTAACGATATTCTAGAGGATAGGATAGGATAGAGGATCGGATAGAGGATAGGATAGGATAGAGGATGGTATAGAGGATAGGATAGAGGATAGGATAGGATAGAGGATAGGATAGGATAGAGGATAGTATAGGATAGAGAATAGGATAGAATAGAGGATAGGATAGGATAAAGGATAGGATAGGATAGAGGATAGGATAGGATAGAGGATAGGATAGGATAAAGGATAGGATAGGATAGAGGATAGAAAAGGATAGATGATAGGATAGGATAGAGAATAGGATAGGATAGAGGATAGGATAGGATAGAGGATAGGATAGAGGATAGGATAGGATAGAGGATAGGATAGAGGATAGGATAGAGGATAGGATAGGATAGAGGATAGGATAGAGGATAGGATAGGATAGAGGATAGGATAGAGGATAGGATAGAGGATAGGATAGGTAATTGGATAGGATAGAGTATAGGATAAGGTTGAGGATAGGATAGGATAGAGGATATAATAGGATAGAGGATAGGAAATGATAGAGGATATGATGGGATAGAGGATAGGATAGGATAGAGGATAGGATAGGATAGAGGGTAGTATAGGATAGAGGATAGGATAGAATAGAGGATAGGATAGGATAAAGGATAGGATAGGATAGAGGATAGGATAGGATAGGATAGAGGATAGGATAGGATAGGATAGAGGATAGGATAGGATAGGATAGAGGATAGGATAGAGGATAGGATAGGATAGAGGATAGGATAGGATAGAGGATAGGATAGGATAGAGGATAGGATATGATAGAGGATAGGATAGGATAGAGGATCGGATAGAGGATAGGATAGGATAGAGGATCGGATAGAGGATAGGATAGGATAGAGGATAGTATAGGATAGAGGATAGAGTAGGATAGAGGATAGGATAGGATAAAGGATAGGTTTGGATAGAGGATCGGATAGAGGATAGAATAGGATAGAGGATAGGATAGGATAGAGGGTAGTATAGGATAGAGGATAGGATAGAATAGAGGATAGGATAGGATAAAGGATAGGATAGTATAGAGGATAGGATAGCATAGGATAGAGGATAGGATAGGATAGGATAGGATAGAGGATAGGATAGGATAGGATAGGATAGAGGATAGGATAGGATAGGATAGAGGATAGGATAGAGGATAGGATAGAGGATAGGATAGGATAGAGGATAGGATAGGATAGAGGGTAGTATAGGATAGAGGATAGGATAGAATAGAGGATAGGATAGGATAAAGGATAGGATAGGATAGAGGATAGGATAGCATAGGATAGAGGATAGGATAGGATAGGATAGGATAGAGGATAGGATAGGATAGGATAGAGGATAGGATAGAGGATAGGATAGGATAGAGGATAGGATAGGATAGAGGATCGGATAGAGGATAGGATAGGATAGCGGATAGGATAGGATAGAGGAAACGATAGGATAGAAGATAGGATAGGATAGATGATAGGATAGGAAAGAGGGTAGGATAGGATAGAGGATAGATTATAGGATAGGATAGAGGATAGGATAGGATAGAGGATAGGATAGGATAGAGGATAGGATATGATAGAGGATAGGATAGGATAGAGGATAGGATAGGTAATTGGACATTATAGAGGATAGGATAAGGTAGAGGATAGTATAGGATAGAGGATAGGATAGGATAGAGGATAGGATAGGATAAAGGATAGGATAGGATAGAGGATAGGATAGGATAGAGGATAGGATAGGATAGAGGATAGGATAGAGGATAGGATAGGTAATTGGATAGGATAGAGTATAGGATATGGTAGAGGATAGGATAGGATAGAGGATATAATAGGATAGAGGATAGGATAAGATAGAGGATAGGATAAGTTAGAGGATAGTATAGGATAGAGGATAGGATAGGATAGAGGATAGGATAGGATAAAGGATAGGATAGGATAGAGGATAGGATAGGATAGAGGATAGAATAGGATAGATGATAGAATAGGATAGAGAATAGGATAGGATAGAGGATAGGATAGGATAGAGGATAGTATAGAGTATAGGATAAGGTAGAGGATAGGATAGGATAGGATAGAGGATAGGATAGAGGATCGGATAGAGGATAGGATAGGATATAGGATCGGATAGAGGATAGGATAGGATAGAGGATCGGATAGAGGATAGGATAGGATAGAGGATAGGATAGGTAATTGGATAGGATAGAGGATAGGATAGGATAGAGGATAGGATAGGATAGAGGATAGGATAGGATAGAGGATAGGATAGGATAGAGGATCGGACGGAGGATAGGATAGGATAGAGGATAGGATAGGATAGAGGATAGAGTAGGATAGAGGATAGGATAGGATAAAGGATAGGATTGGATAGAGGATCGGATAGAGGATAGGATAGGATAGAGGATAGGATAGGATAGAGGATAGTATAGGATAGAGGATAGGATAGAATAGAGGATAGGATAGGATACAGGATAGGATAGGATAGAGGATAGGATACGATAGGATAGAGGATAGGATAGGATAGGATAGAGGATAGGATAGAGGATAGGATAGGATAGAGGATAGAGGATAGGATAGGATAGAGGAGAGGATAGGATAGAGGAGAGGATAGGATAGAGGATAGGATAGAGGATAGGATAGGATAGAGGATAGGATAGGATAGAGGATGGGATAGGATAGAGGATAGGATATGATAGAGGATAGGATAGGATAGGATAGAGGATAGGATAGGATAGGATAGAGGATAGGATAGAGGATAGGATAGGATAGAGGATCGGATAGAGGATAGGATAGGATAGAGGATAGGATAGGATAGAGGATAGAGTAGGATAGAGGATAGGATAGTATAAAGGATAGGATTGGATAGAGGATCGGATAGAGGATAGGATAGGATAGAGGATAGTATAGGATAGAGGATAGGATAGAGTAGAGGATAGGATAGGATAAAGGAGAGGATAGGATAGAGGATAGGATAGGATAGAGGATAGGATAGTATAGAGGATAGAATAGGATAGATGATATTATAGGATAGAGGATAGGATATGATAGAGTAACGATATTCTAGAGGATAGGATAGGATAGAGGATCGGATAGAGGATAGGATAGGATAGAGGATGGTATAGAGGATAGGATAGAGGATAGGATAGGATAGAGGATAGGATAGGATAGAGGATAGTATAGGATAGAGAATAGGATAGAATAGAGGATAGGATAGGATAAAGGATAGGATAGGATAGAGGATAGGATAGGATAGAGGATAGGATAGGATAAAGGATAGGATAGGATAGAGGATAGGATAGGATAGAGGATAGGATAGGATAGAGGATAGAAAAGGATAGATGATAGGATAGGATAGAGAATAGGATAGGATAGAGGATAGGATAGGATAGAGGATAGGATAGAGGATAGGATAGGATAGAGGATAGGATAGAGGATAGGATAGGATAGAGGATAGGATAGAGGATAGGATAGGATAGAGGATAGGATAGAGGATAGGATAGAGGATAGGATAGGTAATTGGATAGGATAGAGTATAGGATAAGGTTGAGGATAGGATAGGATAGAGGATATAATAGGATAGAGGATAGGAAATGATAGAGGATAGGATGGGATAGAGGATAGGATAGGATAGAGGATAGGATAGGATAGAGGGTAGTATAGGATAGAGGATAGGATAGAATAGAGGATAGGATAGGATAAAGGATAGGATAGGATAGAGGATAGGATAGGATAGGATAGAGGATAGGATAGGATAGGATAGAGGATAGGATAGGATAGGATAGAGGATAGGATAGGATAGGATAGAGGATAGGATAGAGGATAGGATAGGATAGAGGATAGGATAGGATAGAGGATAGGATAGGATAGAGGATAGGATATGATAGAGGATAGGATAGGATAGAGGATCGGATAGAGGATAGGATAGGATAGAGGATCGGATAGAGGATAGGATAGGATAGAGGATAGGATAGGATAGAGGATAGAGTAGGATAGAGGGTAGGATAGGATAAAGGATAGGTTTGGATAGAGGATCGGATAGAGGATAGAATAGGATAGAGGATAGGATAGGATAGAGGGTAGTATAGGATAGAGGATAGGATAGGATAGAGGATAGGATAGGATAGAGGATAGAGTAGGATAGAGGGTAGGATAGGATAAAGGATAGGTTTGGATAGAGGATCGGATAGAGGATAGAATAGGATAGAGGATAGGATAGGATAGAGGGTAGTATAGGATAGAGGATAGGATAGGATAGAGGATAGGATAGGATAGAGGATAGAGTAGGATAAAGGATAGGATAGGATAGAGGATAGGATAGCATAGGATAGAGGATAGGATAGGATAGGATAGGATAGAGGATAGGATAGGATAGGATAGAGGATAGGATAGAGGATAGGATAGGATAGAGGATAGGATAGGATAGAGGATCGGATAGAGGATAGGATAGGATAGCGGATAGGATAGGATAGAGGAAACGATAGGATAGAAGATAGGATAGGATAGATGATAGGATAGGAAAGAGGGTAGGATAGGATAGAGGATAGATTATAGGATAGGATAGAGGATAGGATAGGATAGAGGATAGGATAGGATAGAGGATAGGATAGGATAGAGGATAGAAAAGGATAGATGATAGGATAGGATAGAGAATAGGATAGGATAGAGGATAGGATAGGATAGAGGATAGGATAGAGGATAGGATAGGATAGAGGATAGGATAGAGGATAGGATAGGATAGAGGATAGGATAGAGGATAGGATAGGATAGAGGATAGGATAGGTAATTGGACATTATAGAGGATAGGATAAGGTAGAGGATAGTATAGGATAGAGGATAGGATAGGATAGAGGATAGGATAGGATAAAGGATAGGATAGGATAGAGGATAGGATAGGATAGAGGATAGGATAGGATAGAGGATAGGATAGAGGATAGGATAGGTAATTGGATAGGATAGAGTATAGGATATGGTAGAGGATAGGATAGGATAGAGGATATAATAGGATAGAGGATAGGATAGGATAGAGGATAGGATAGGATAGAGGATAGAGTAGGATAGAGGATAGGATAGGATAAAGGATAGGATTGGATAGAGGATCGGATAGAGGATAGAATAGGATAGAGGATAGGATAGGATAGAGGATAGTATAGGATAGAGGATAGGATAGAATAGAGGATAGGATAGGATTAAGGATAGGATAGGATAGAGGATAGGATAGGATAGAGGATAGGATAGGATAGAGGATAAGATAGGATAGAGGATAGGATAGGATAGAGGATAGGATAGAGGATAGGATAGGTAATTGGACAGGATAGAGTATACGATAAGGTAGAGGATAGGATAGGATAGAGGATAGTATAGGATAGAGGATAGGATAGAATAGAGGATAGGATAGGATAACGGATAGGATAGGATAGAGGATAGGATAGGATAGGATAGAGGATAGGATAGGATAGAGGATAGGATAGAGGTTCGGATAGAGGATAGGATAGGATAGAGGATAGGATAGGATAGAGGAAACGATAGGATAGAAGATAGGATAGGATAGATGATAGGATAGGAAAGAGGGTAGGATAGGATAGAGGATAGAGTATAGGATAGGATAGAGGATAGGATAGGATAGAGGAGGGGATAGGATAGAGGATAGGATAGGATAGAGGATAGGATAGTATAGAGGATAGAATAGGATAGATGATATTATAGGATAGATGATAGGATAAGATAGAGGATAGGATAGGATAAAGGATAGGATAGGATAGAGGATAGGATAGGATAGAGGATAGGATAGGATAAAGGATAGGATTGGATAGAGGATCGGATAGAGGATAGGATAGGATAGAGGATAGGATAGGATAGAGGATAGTATATAATAGAGGATAGGATAGAATAGAGGATAGGATAGGATACAGTATAGGATAGGATAGAGGATAGGATAGGGTAGGATAGAGGATAGGATAGAGGATAGGATAGGATAGAGGATCGGATAGGATAGAGGAGAGGATAGGATAGAGGATAGGATAGGATAGAGGATAAGATAGAGGATAGGATAGGATAGAGGATAGGATAGGATAGAGGATGGGATAGGATAGAGGATAGGATATGATAGAGGATAGGATAGGATAGAGAATCGGATAGAGGATAAGATAGGATAGAGGATCGGATAGAGGATAGGATAGGATAGAGGATAGGATAGGATAGAGGATAGAGTAGGATAGAGGATAGGATAGTATAAAGGATAGGATTGGATAGAGGATCGGATAGAGGATAGGATAGGATAGAGGATAGGATAGGATAGAGGATAGTATAGGATAGAGGATAGGATAGAGTAGAGGATAGGATAGGATAAAGGAGAGGATAGGATAGAGGATAGGATAGGATAGAGGATAGGATAGTATAGAGGATAGAATAGGATAGATGATATTATAGGATAGAGGATAGGATATGATAGAGTAAACGATGTTATAGAGGATAGGATAGGATAGAGGATCGGATAGAGGATAGGATAGGATAGAGGATGGTATAGAGGATAGGATAGAGGATAGGATAGGATAGAGGATAGGATAGGATAGAGGATAGTATAGGATAGAGAATAGGATAGAATAGAGGATAGGATAGGATAAAGGATAGGATAGGATAGAGGATAGGATAGGATAGGATAGAGGATAGGATAGGATAGGATAGAGGATAGGATAGAGGATAGGATAGGATAGAGGATCGGATAGAGGATAGGATAGGATAGAGGATAGGATAGGATAGAGGAAAGGATAGGATAGAAGATAGGATAGGATAGATGATAGGATAGGAAAGAGGGTAGGATAGGATAGAGGATAGAGTATAGGATAGGATAGAGGATAGGATAGGATAGAGGAGAGGATAGGATAGAGGATAGGATAGGATAGAGGATAGGATAGGGTAGAGGATAGGATAGGATAGGATAGAGGATAGGATAGGATTGAGGAGCGTTTAGGATAGAGGATAGGATATGATAGAGGATAGGATAGGATACGATAGAGGATAGGATAGGATAGAGGATAGGATAGGATAGAGGATAGGATAGAGGATAGGATAGGATAGAGGATAGGATAGGATAGAGGATAGATAGGATAGAGGATAGGATTGGATAGAGGATAGGATAGGATAGAGGATCGGATAGAGGATAGGATAGGATAGAGGATAGGATAGGATAGAGGATAGTATAGGATAGAGGATAGGATAGGATAGAGGATAGGATAGGATAAAGGATAGGATAGGATAGAGGATAGGTTAGGATAGAGGATAGAATAGGATAGATGATAGGATAGGATAGAGAATAGGATAGGATAGAGGATAGGATAGGATAGAGGATAGGAACGAGGATAGGATAGGTAATTGGATAGGATAGAGGATAGGATAAGGTAGAGGATAGTATAGGATAGAGGATAGGATAGAGGATCGGATAGGATAGGATAGAGGATAGGATAGAGGATAGGGTAGAGGATCGGATAGAGGATAGGATAGGATAGAGGAAAGGATAGGATAGAGGATAGGATAGAGGATAGGATAAGTTAGAGGATAGTATAGGATAGAGGATAGGATAGGATAGAGGATAGGATAGGATAAAGGATAGGATAGGATAGAGGATAGGGTAGGATAGAGGATAGAATAGGATAGATGATAGGATAGGATAGAGAATAGGATAGGATAGAGGATAGGATAGGATAGAGGATAGGAACGAGGATAGGATAGGTAATTGGATAGGATAGAGGATAGGATAAGGTAGAGGATAGTATAGGATAGAGGATAGGATAGAGGATCGGATAGGATAGGATAGAGGATAGGATAGAGGATCGGATAGAGGATAGGATAGGATAGAGGAAAGGATAGGATAGAGGATAGGATAGGTAATTGGATAGGATAGAGGATAGGATAAGTTAGAGGATAGTATAGGATAGAGGATAGGATAGGATAGAGGATAGGATAGGATAAAAGGTAGGATAGGATAGAGTACAGGATAGGATAGATGATACTATTAGGATAGAGGATAGGATATGATAGAGTAAACGATATTATAGAGGATAGGATAGGATAGAGGATCGGATAGAGGATAGGATAGGATAGAGGATGGTATAGAGGATAGGATAGAGGATAGGATAGGATAGAGGATAGGATAGGAAAGAGGATAGGATAGGATACGATAGAGGATAGGATAGATGATAGGATAGGATAGAGGATCTGATAGAGGATACGATCGGATAGAGGATAGGATAGGATAGAGGATCGGATAGGTTATTGGATAGGATAGGGTAGAGGATAAGGTAGAGGCTAGTATAGGATAGAGGATCTGATAGAGGATAGGATAGGATGGAGGATAGGATAGGATCGAGGATAGGATAGGTAATTGGATTGAGGATAGGATATGGTAGAGGATAGTATAGGATAGAGGATAGGATAGAGGATCGGATAGGATAGGATAGAGGATAGGATATAGGATACGATAGAGGATCGGGTAGAGGATAGGATAGGATAGAGGAAAGGATAGGATAGAGGATAGGATAGGATAGAGGATAGGAGAGGATAGAGGATAGGATAGAGGATAGGATAGGATAGAGGATAGGATAGGTAATTGGATAGGATAGAGTATAGGATAAGGTAGAGGATAGTATAGGATAGAGGATAGGATAGGATAGAGGATATAATAGGATAAAGGATAGGATAGGATTGAGGGTAGTATAGGATAGAGGATAGGATAGAGTAGAGGATAGGATAGGATAAAGGAGAGGATAGGATAGAGGATAGGATAGGATAGAGGATAGGATAGTATAGAGGATAGAATAGGATAGATGATATTATAGGATAGAGGATAGGATATGATAGAGTAAACGATATTATAGAGGATAGGATAGGATAGAGGATCGGATAGAGGATAGGATAGGATAGAGGATGGTATAGAGGATAGGATAGAGGATAGGATAGGATAGAGGATAGGATAGGATAGAGGATAGGATAGGATAGGATAGAGGATAGGATAGGATAGAGGATAGAATAGGATTGAGGAGCGTTTAGGATAGAGGATAGGATATGATAGAGGATAGGATAGGATACGATAGAGGATAGGATAGATGATAGGATAGGATAGAGGATCTGATAGAGGATACGATCGGATAGAGGATAGGATAGGATAGAGGATCGGATAGGTTATTGGATAGGATAGGGGAGAGGATAAGGTAGAGGCTAGTATAGGATAGAGGATCTGATAGAGGATAGGATAGGATGGAGGATAGGATAGGATCGAGGATAGGATAGGTAATTGGATAGAGGATAGGATATGGTAGAGGATAGTATAGGATAGAGGATAGGATAGAGGATCGGATAGGATAGGATAGAGGATAGGATATAGGATACGATAGAGGATCGGGTAGAGGATAGGATAGGATAGAGGAAAGGATAGGATAGAGGATAGGATAGGATAGAGGATAGGAGAGGATAGAGGATAGGATAGAGGATAGGATAGGATAGAGGATAGGATAGGTAATTGGATAGGATAGAGTATAGGATAAGGTAGAGGATAGTATAGGATAGAGGATAGGATAGGATAGAGGATATAATAGGATAAAGGATAGGATAGGATTGAGGGTAGTATAGGATAGAGGATAGGATAGAGTAGAGGATAGGATAGGATAAAGGAGAGGATAGGATAGAGGATAGGATAGGATAGAGGATAGGATAGTATAGAGGATAGAATAGGATAGATGATATTATAGGATAGAGGATAGGATATGATAGAGTAAACGATATTATAGAGGATAGGATAGGATAGAGGATCGGATAGAGGATAGGATATGATAGAGTAAACGATATTATAGAGGATAGGATAGGATAGAGGATCGGATAGAGGATAGGATAGGATAGAGGATGGTATAGAGGATAGGATAGAGGATAGGATAGGATAGAGGATAGGATAGGATAGAGGATAGGATAGGATAGAGGATAGGATAGGATAGGATAGGATAGAGGATAGGATAGGATAGAGGATAGAATAGGATTGAGGAGCGTTTAGGATAGAGGATAGGATATGATAGAGGATAGGATAGGATACGATAGAGGATAGGATAGGATAGAGGATAGGATAGGATAGAGGATAGGATAGGATAGAGGATAGGATAGAGGATAGGATAGGATAGAGGATAGGATAGGATAGAGGATAGATAGGATAGAGGATAGGATTGGATAGAGGATAGGATAGGATAGAGGATCGGATGGAGGATAGGATAGGATAGAGGTTAGGATAGGATAGAGGATAGTATAGGATAGAGGATAGGATCGAATAGAGGATAGGATAGGATAGAGGATCGGACAGAGGATAGGATAGGATAGAGGATAGGATAGGATAGAGGATAGGATAGGATAGAGGAGAGGATAGGATAGAGGATAGGATAGGATAGAGGATAAGATAGAGGATAGGATAGGATAGAGGATAGGATAGGATAGAGGATGGGATAGGATAGAGGATAGGATATGATAGAGGATAGGATAGGATAGAGAATCGGATAGAGGATAATATAGGATAGAGGATCGGATAGAGGATAGGATAGGATAGAGGATAGGATAGGATAGAGGATAGAGTAGGATAGAGGATAGGATAGTATAAAGGATAGGATTGGATAGAGGATCGGATAGAGGATAGAATAGGATAGAGGATAGAGTAGGATAGAGGATAGGATAGTATAAAGGATAGGATTGGATAGAGGATCGGATAGAGGATAGAATAGGATAGAGGATAGGATAGGATAGAGGATAGTATAGGATAGAGGATAGGATAGAGTAGAGGATAGGATAGGATAAAGGAGAGGATAGGATAGAGGATAGGATAGGATAGAGGATAGGATAGTATAGAGGATAGAATAGGATAGATGATATTATAGGATAGAGGATAGGATATGATAGAGTAAACGATGTTATAGAGGATAGGATAGGATAGAGGATCGGATAGAGGATAGGATAGGATAGAGGATGGTATAGAGGATAGGATAGAGGATAGGATAGGATAGAGGATAGGATAGGATAGAGGATAGTATAGGATAGAGAATAGGATAGAATAGAGGATAGGATAGGATAAAGGATAGGATAGGATAGAGGATAGGATAGGATAGGATAGGATAGGATAGAGGATAGGATAGGATAGGATAGAGGATAGGATAGGATAGAGGGTCGGATAGAGGATAGGATAGGATAGAGGATAGGATAGGATAGAGGAAAGGATAGGATAGAAGATAGGATAGGATAGATGATAGGATAGGAAAGAGGGTAGGATAGGATAGAGGATAGAGTATAGGATAGGATAGAGGATAGGATAGGATAGAGGAGAGGATAGGATAGAGGATAGGATAGGATAGAGGATAGGATAGGGTAGAGGATAGGATAGGATAGGACAGAGGATAGGATAGGATTGAGGAGCGTTTAGGATAGAGGATAGGATATGATAGAGGATAGGATAGGATACGATAGAGGATAGGATAGGATAGAGGATAGGATAGGATAGAGGATAGGATAGAGGATAGGATAGGATAGAGGATAGGATAGGATAGAGGATAGATAGGATAGAGGATAGGATTGGATAGAGGATAGGATAGGATAGAGGATCGGATAGAGGATAGGATAGGATAGAGGATAGGATAGGATAGAGGATAGTATAGGTTAAAAGATAGGATTGGATAGAGGATCGGATAGAGGATAGGATAGGATAGAGGATAGGATAGGATAGAGGATAGTATAGGATAGAGGATAGGACAGGAAAGAGGATAGGATAGGATACGATAGAGGATAGGATAGATGATAGGATAGGATAGGGGATCTGATAGAGGATACGATCGGATAGAGGATAGGATAGGATAGAGGATCGGATAGGTAATTGGATAGGATAGGGGAGAGGTTAAGGTAGAGGCTAGTATAGGATAGAGGATAGGATAGAGGATCGGATAGGATAGGATAGAGGATAGGATAGAGGATAGGGTAGAGGATCGGATAGAGGATAGGATAGGATAGAGGAAAGGATAGGATAGAGGATAGGATAGAGGATAAGATAAGTTAGAGGATAGTATAGGATAGAGGATAGGATAGGATAGAGGATAGGATAGGATAAAGGATAGGATAGGATAGAGGATAGGGTAGGATAGAGGATAGAATAGGATAGATGATAGGATAGGATAGAGAATAGGATAGGATAGAGGATAGGATAGGATAGAGGATAGGAACGAGGATAGGATAGGTAATTGGATAGGATAGAGGATAGGATAAGGTAGAGGATAGTATAGGATAGAGGATAGGATAGGGGATCGGATAGGATAGGATAGAGGATAGGATAGAGGATCGGATAGAGGATAGGATAGGATAGAGGAAAGGATAGGATAGAGGATAGGATAGGTAATTGGATAGGATGGAGGATAGGATAAGTTAGAGGATAGTATAGGATAGAGGATAGGATAGGATAGAGGATAGGATAGGATAAAAGGTAGGATAGGATAGAGTACAGGATAGGATAGATGATACTATTAGGATAGAGGATAGGATATGATAGAGGATGGTATAGAGGATAGGATAGAGGATAGGATAGGATAGAGGATAGGATAGGAAAGAGGATAGGATAGGATACGATAGAGGATAGGATAGATGATAGGATAGGATAGAGGATCTGATAGAGGATACGATCGGATAGAGGATAGGATAGGATAGAGGATAGGATAGGATAGAGGATCGGATAGGTTATTGGATAGGATAGGGGAGAGGATAAGGTAGAGGCTAGTATAGGATAGAGGATCTGATAGAGGATAGGATAGGATGGAGGATAGGATAGGATCGAGGATAGGATAGGTAATTGGATAGAGGATAGGATATGGTAGAGGATAGTATAGGATAGAGGATAGGATAGAGGATCGGATAGGATAGGATAGAGGATAGGATATAGGATACGATAGAGGATCGGGTAGAGGATAGGATAGGATAGAGGAAAGGATAGGATAGAGGATAGGATAGGATAGAGGATAGGAGAGGATAGAGGATAGGATAGAGGATAGGATAGGATAGAGGATAGGATAGGTAATTGGATAGGATAGAGTATAGGATAAGGTAGAGGATAGTATAGGATAGAGGATAGGATAGGATAGAGGATATAATAGGATAAAGGATAGGATAGGATTGAGGGTAGTATAGGATAGAGGATAGGATAGAGTAGAGGATAGGATAGGATAGGATAGAGGATAGGATAGGATAGAGGGAAGGATAGGATAGAGGAAAGGATAGGATAGAGGATAAGGTAGGTAATTGGATAGGATACAGGATAGGATAAGGTAGAGGATAGTATAGGATAGAGTATAGGATAGGATAGAGGATAGGATAGGATAAAGGATAGGATAGGATAGAGGATAGGATAGGATAGAGGATCGGACAGAGGATAGGATAGGATAGAGGATAGGATAGGATAGAGGATAGAGTAGGATAGAGGATAGGATAGGATAAAGGATAGGATTGGATAGAGGATCGGATAGAGGATAGGATAGGATAGAGGATAGGATAGGAGAGAGGATAGTATAGGATAGAGGATAGGATCGAATAGAGGATAGGATAGGATACAGGATAGGATAGGGTAGGATAGAGGATAGGATAGGATAGGATAGAGGATAGGAAAGGATAGGATAGAGGATAGGATAGAGGATAGGATAGAGGATAGGATAGGATAGAGGAGAGGATAGGATAGAGGATAGGATAGGATAAAGGATAGGATAGGATAGAGGATAGGATAGGATAGAGGATAGGATAGGATACAGGATAGGATAGGATAGAGGATAGGATAGGATAGGATAGAGGATAGGAAAGGATAGGATAGAGGATAGGATAGAGGATAGGATAGAGGATAGGATAGGATAGAGGAGAGGATAGGATAGAGGATAGGATAGGATAGATGATAGGATAGGATAGAGGATGGGATAGGATAGAGGATAGGATATGATAGAGGATAGGATAGGATAGAGAATCGGATAGAGGATAAGATAGGATAGAGGATCGGATAGAGGATAGGATAGGATAGAGGATAGGATAGGATAGAGGATAGAGTAGGATAGAGGACAGGATAGTATAAAGGATAGGATTGGATAGAGGATCGGATAGAGGATAGAATAGGATAGAGGATAGAGTAGGATAGAGGATAGGATAGTATAAAGGATAGGATTGGATAGAGGATCGGATAGAGGATAGAATAGGATAGAGGATAGGATAGGATAGAGGATAGTATAGGATAGAGGATAGGATAGAGTAGAGGATAGGATAGGATAAAGGAGAGGATAGGATAGAGGATAGGATAGGATAGAGGATAGGATAGTATAGAGGATAGAATAGGATAGATGATATTATAGGATAGAGGATAGGATATGATAGAGTAAACGATGTTATAGAGGATAGGATAGGATAGAGGATCGGATAGAGGATAGGATAGGATAGAGGATGGTATAGAGGATAGGATAGAGGATAGGATAGGATAGAGGATAGGATAGGATAGAGGATAGTATAGGATAGAGAATAGGATAGAATAGAGGATAGGATAGGATAAAGGATAGGATAGGATAGAGGATGGGATAGGATAGGATAGAGGATAGGATAGGATAGGATAGAGGATAGGATAGGATAGAGGGTCGGATAGAGGATAGGATAGGATAGAGGATAGGATAGGATAGAGGAAAGGATAGGATAGAAGATAGGATAGGATAGATGATAGGATAGGAAAGAGGGTAGGATAGGATAGAGGATAGAGTATAGGATAGGATAGAGGATAGGATAGGATAGAGGAGAGGATAGGATAGAGGATAGGATAGGATAGAGGATAGGATAGGGTAGAGGATAGGATAGGATAGGACAGAGGATAGGATAGGATTGAGGAGCGTTTAGGATAGAGGATAGGATATGATAGAGGATAGGATAGGATACGATAGAGGATAGGATAGGATAGAGGATAGGATAGGATAGAGGATAGGATAGAGGATAGGATAGGATAGAGGATAGGATAGGATAGAGGATAGATAGGATAGAGGATAGGATTGGATAGAGGATAGGATAGGATAGAGGATCGGATAGAGGATAGGATAGAGGATAGGATAGGATAGAGGAAAGGATAGGATAGAGGATAGGATAGGTAATTGGATAGGATAGAGGATAGGATAAGTTAGAGGATAGTATAGGATAGAGGATAGGATAGGATAGAGGATAGGATAGGATAAAAGGTAGGATAGGATAGAGTACAGGATAGGATAGATGATACTATTAGGATAGAGGATAGGATATGATAGAGTAAACGATATTATAGAGGATAGGATAGGATAGAGGATCGGATAGAGGATAGGATAGGATAGAGGATGGTATAGAGGATAGGATAGAGGATAGGATAGGATAGAGGATAGGATAGGAAAGAGGATAGGATAGGATACGATAGAGGATAGGATAGATGATAGGATAGGATAGAGGATCTGATAGAGGATACGATCGGATAGAGGATAGGATAGGATAGAGGATCGGATAGGTTATTGGATAGGATAGGGGAGAGGATAAGGTAGAGGCTAGTATAGGATAGAGGATCTGATAGAGGATAGGATAGGATGGAGGATAGGATAGGATCGAGGATAGGATAGGTAATTGGATAGAGGATAGGATATGGTAGAGGATAGTATAGGATAGAGGATAGGATAGAGGATCGGATAGGATAGGATAGAGGATAGGATATAGGATACGATAGAGGATCGGGTAGAGGATAGGATAGGATAGAGGAAAGGATAGGATAGAGGATAGGATAGGATAGAGGATAGGAGAGGATAGAGGATAGGATAGAGGATAGGATAGGATAGAGGATAGGATAGGTAATTGGATAGGATAGAGTATAGGATAAGGTAGAGGATAGTATAGGATAGAGGATAGGATAGGATAGAGGATATAATAGGATAAAGGATAGGATAGGATTGAGGGTAGTATAGGATAGAGGATAGGATAGAGTAGAGGATAGGATAGGATAGGATAGAGGATAGGATAGGATAGAGGAAAGGATAGGATAGAGGAAAGGATATTATAGAGGATAAGGTAGGTAATTGGATAGGATACAGGATAGGATAAGGTAGAGGATAGTATAGGATAGAGTATAGGATAGGATAGAGGATAGGATAGGATAAAGGATAGGATAGGATAGAGGATAGGATAGGATAGAGGATCGGACAGAGGATAGGATAGGGTAGAGGATAGGATAGGATAGAGGATAGAGTAGGATAGAGGATAGGATAGGATAAAGGATAGGATTGGATAGAGGATCGGATAGAGGATAGGATAGGATAGAGGATAGGATAGGATAGAGGATAGTATAGGATAGAGGATAGGATCGAATAGAGGATAGGATAGGATACAGGATAGGATAGGATAGGATAGAGGATAGGATAGGATAGGATAGAGGATAGGAAAGGATAGGATAGAGGATAGGATAGAGGATAGGATAGAGGATAGGATAGGATAGAGGAGAGGATAGGATAGAGGATAGGATAGGATAAAGGATAGGATAGGATAGAGGATAGGATAGGATAGAGGATCGGACAGAGGATAGGATAGGATAGAGGATAGGATAGGATAGAGGATAGAGTAGGATAGAGGATAGGATAGGATAAAGGATAGGATTGGATAGAGGATCGGATAGAGGATAGGATAGGATAGGATAGAGGATAGGATAGGATAGAGGATAGTATAGGATAGAGGATAGGATCGAATAGAGGATAGGATAGGATACAGGATAGGATAGGATAGAGGATAGGATAGGATAGGATAGAGGATAGGAAAGGATAGGATAGAGGATAGGATAGAGGATAGGATAGAGGATAGGATAGGATAGAGGAGAGGATAGGATAGAGGATAGGATAGGATAGATGATATTATAGGATAGAGGATAGGATATGATAGAGTAAACGATATTATAGAGGATAGGATAGGATAGAGGATCTGATAGAGGATACGATCGGATAGAGGATAGGATAGGATAGAGGATCGGATAGGTAATTGGATAGGATAGGGGAGAGGATAAGGTAGAGGCTAGTATAGGATAGAGGATCTGATAGAGGATAGGATAGGATGGAGGATAGGATAGGATCGAGGATAGGATAGGTAATTGGATAGGATAGAGGGTAGGATAAGGTAGAGGATAGTATAGGATAGAGGATAGGATAGAGGATCGGATAGGATAGGATAGAGGATAGGATAGAGGATAGGGTAGAGGATCGGATAGAGGATAGGATAGGATAGAGGAAAGAATATGATAGAGGATAGGATAGGTAATTGGATAGCATAGAGGATAGGATAAGTTAGAGGATAGTATAGGATAGAGGATAGGATAGGATAGAGGATAGGATAGGATAAAGGATAGGATAGGATAGAGGATAGGATAGGATAGAGGATAGGATAGAGGATAGGATAGGATAGAAGATAGGAAAGGATAGAGGATAGGATGGGATAGAGGATAGGATAGGATAGAGGATAGGATAGGATAGAGGATAGGATTAGGATAGAGGATAGGATAGGATAGAGGATAGGATAGGGGATAGGATAGGATAGAGGATAGGATAGGATAGAGGATAGGATAGAGGATAGGATAGGATAGAGGATAGGATAGAGGATAGGATAGGATAGAGGATAGGATAGAGGATCGGATAGAGGATAGGATAGGATAGAGGAAAGGATAGGATAGAGGATAGGATAGGTAATTGGATAGGATAGAGGATAGGATAAGGTAGAGGATAGTATAGGATAGAGGATAGGATAGGATAGAGGATAGGATAGGATAAAGAATAGGATAGGATAGAGGATAGGATAGGATAGGATAGAGGATAGGAAAGGATAGGATAGAGGATAGGATAGAGGATAGGATAGGATAGAGGATAGGATAGGATAGAGGAGAGGATAGGATAGAGGATAGGATAGGATAGATGATAATATAGGATAGAGGATAGGATATGATAGAGTAAACGATATTATAGAGGATAGGATAGGATAGAGGATCGGATAGAGGATAGGATAGGATAGAGGATGGTATAGAGGATAGGATGGAGTATAGGATAGGATAGAGGATAGGATAGAGGATAGGACAGGAAAGAGGATAGGATAGGATACGATAGAGGATAGGATAGATGATAGGATAGGATAGAGGATCTGATAGAGGATACGATCGGATAGAGGATAGGATAGGATAGAGGATAGGATAGAGGATAGGATAGGATAGAGGAGAGGATAGGATAGAGGATAGGATAGGATAAAGGATAGGATAGGATAGAGGATAGGATAGGATAGAGGATCGGACAGAGGATAGGATAGGATAGAGGATAGGATAGGATAGAGGATAGAGTAGGATAGAGGATGGGATAGGATAAAGGATAGGATTGGATAGAGGATCGGATAGAGGATAGGATAGGATAGGATAGAGGATAGGATAGGATAGAGGATAGTATAGGATAGAGGATAGGATCGAATAGAGGATAGGATAGGATACAGGATAGGATAGGATAGAGGATAGGATAGGATAGGATAGACGATAGGAAAGGATAGGATAGAGGATAGGATAGAGGACAGGATAGAGGATAGGATAGGATAGAGGAGAGGATAGGATAGAGGATAGGATAGGATAGATGATATTATAGGATAGAGGATAGGATATGATAGAGTAAACGATATTATAGAGGATAGGATAGGATAGAGGATCTGATAGAGGATACGATCGGATAGAGGATAGGATAGGATAGAGGATCGGATAGGTAATTGGATAGGATAGGGGAGAGGATAAGGTAGAGGCTAGTATAGGATAGAGGATCTGATAGAGGATAGGATAGGGGAGAGGATAAGGTAGAGGCTAGTATAGGATAGAGGATCTGATAGAGGATAGGATAGGATGGAGGATAGGATAGGATCGAGGATAGGATAGGTAATTGGATAGGATAGAGGGTAGGATAAGGTAGAGGATAGTATAGGATAGAGGATAGGATAGAGGATCGGATAGGATAGGATAGAGGATAGGATAGAGGATCGGATAGGATAGGATAGAGGATAGGATAGAGGATAGGGTAGAGGATCGGATAGAGGATAGGATAGGATAGAGGAAAGAATATGATAGAGGATAGGATAGGTAATTGGATAGGATAGAGGATAGGATAAGTTAGAGGATAGTATAGGATAGAGGATAGGATAGGATAGAGGATAGGATAGGATAAAGGATAGGATAGGATAGAGGATAGGATAGGATAGAGGATAGGATAGAGGATAGGATAGGATAGAAGATAGGAAAGGATAGAGGATAGGATGGGATAGAGGATAGGATAGGATAGAGGATAGGATAGGATAGAGGATAGGATAGGATAGAGGATAGGATAGGATAGAGGATAGGATAGGGGATAGGATAGGATAGAGGATAGGATAGGATAGAGGATAGGATAGAGGATAGGATAGGATAGAGGATAGGATAGAGGATAGGATAGGATAGAGGATAGGATAGAGGATCGGATAGAGGATAGGATAGGATAGAGGAAAGGATAGGATAGAGGATAGGATAGGTAATTGGATAGGATAGAGGATAGGATAAGGTAGAGGATAGTATAGGATAGAGGATAGGATAGGATAGAGGATAGGATAGGATAAAGAATAGGATAGGATAGAGGATAGGATAGGATAGGATAGAGGATAGGAAAGGATCGGATAGAGGATAGGATAGAGGATAGGATAGGATAGAGGATAGGATAGGATAGAGGAGAGGATAGGATAGAGGATAGGATAGGATAGATGATAATATAGGATAGAGGATAGGATATGATAGAGTAAACGATATTATAGAGGATAGGATAGGATAGAGGATCGGATAGAGGATAGGATAGGATAGAGGATGGTATAGAGGATAGGATGGAGGATAGGATAGGATAGAGGATAGGATAGAGGATAGGACCGGAAAGAGGATAGGATAGGATACGATAGAGGATAGGATAGATGATAGGATAGGATAGAGGATCTGATAGAGGATACGATCGGATAGAGGATAGGATAGGATAGAGGATCGGATAGGTAATTGGATAGGATAGGGGAGAGGATAAGGTAGAGGCTAGTATAGGATAGAGGATCTGATAGAGGATAGGATAGGATGGAGGATAGGATAGGATCGAGGATAGGATAGGTAATTGGATAGGATAGAGGATAGGATAAGGTAGAGGATAGTATAGGATAGAGGATAGGATAGGATAGAGGATAGGATAGGATAAAGAATAGGATAGGATAGAGGATAGGATAGGATAGGATAGAGGATAGGAAAGGATCGGATAGAGGATAGGATAGAGGATAGGATAGGATAGAGGATAGGATAGGATAGAGGAGAGGATAGGATAGAGGATAGGATAGGATAGATGATAATATAGGATAGAGGATAGGATATGATAGAGTAAACGATATTATAGAGGATAGGATAGGATAGAGGATCGGATAGAGGATAGGATAGGATAGAGGATGGTATAGAGGATAGGATGGAGGATAGGATAGGATAGAGGATAGGATAGAGGATAGGACCGGAAAGAGGATAGGATAGGATACGATAGAGGATAGGATAGATGATAGGATAGGATAGAGGATCTGATAGAGGATACGATCGGATAGAGGATAGGATAGGATAGAGGATCGGATAGGTAATTGGATAGGATAGGGGAGAGGATAAGGTAGAGGCTAGTATAGGATAGAGGATCTGATATAGGATAGGATAGGATGGAGGATAGGATAGGATCGAGGATAGGATAGGTAATTGGATAGGATAGAGGGTAGGATAAGGTAGAGGATAGTATAGGATAGAGGATAGGATAGAGGATCGGATAGGATAGGATAGAGGATAGGATAGAGGATAGGGTAGAGGATCGGATAGAGGATAGGATAGGATAGAGGAAAGAATATGATAGAGGATAGGATAGGTAATTGGATAGGATAGAGGATAGGATAAGTTAGAGGATAGTATAGGATAGAGGATAGGATAGGATAGAGGATAGGATAGGATAGGATAAAGGATAGGATAGGATAGAGGATAGGATAGGATAGAGGATAGGATACAGGATAGGATAGGATAGAAGATAGGAAAGGATAGAGGATAGGATGGGATAGAGGATAGGATAGGATAGAGGATAGGATAGGATAGAGGATAGGATAGGATAGAGGATAGGATAGGATAGAGGATAGGATAGGGGATAGGATAGGATAGAGGATAGGATAGGATAGAGGATAGGATAGAGGATAGGATAGGATAGAGGATAGGATAGAGGATAGGATAGGATAGAGGATAGGATAGGATAGAGGATGGTATAGAGGATAGGATGGAGGATAGGATAGGATAGAGGATATGATAGAGGATAGGACAGGAAAGAGGATAGGATAGGATACGATAGAGGATAGGATAGATGATAGGATAGGATAGAGGATCTGATAGAGGATACGATCGGATAGAGGATAGGATAGGATAGAGGATCGGATAGGTAATTGGATAGGATAGGGGAGAGGATAAGGTAGAGGCTAGTATAGGATATAGGATCTGATAGAGGATAGGATAGGATGGAGGATAGGATAGGATCGAGGATAGGATAGGTAATTGGATAGGATAGAGGATAGGATAAGGTAGAGGATAGTATAGGATAGAGGATAGGATAGAGGATCG
Source organism: Halictus rubicundus (assembly GCF_050948215.1). Classification (NCBI taxonomy): domain Eukaryota; kingdom Metazoa; phylum Arthropoda; class Insecta; order Hymenoptera; family Halictidae; genus Halictus; species Halictus rubicundus. Next base: position 150,781 of record NW_027488884.1, read on the forward strand.
GATAGGATAGGATAGAGGATAGGATAGAGGATAGGGTAGAGGATCGGATAGAGGATAGGATAGGATAGAGGAAAGGATAGGATAGAGGATAGGGTAGAGGATCGGATAGAGGATAGGATAGGATAGAGGAAAGGATAGGATAGAGGATACGATAGGTAATTGGATAGGATAGAGGATAGGATAAGTTAGAGGATAGTATAGGATAGAGGATAGGATAGGATAGAGGATAGGATAGGATAAAGGATAGGATAGGATAGAGGATAGGATAGGATAGAGGATAGAATAGGATAGATGATAGGATAGGATAGAGAATAGGATAGGATAGAGGATAGGATAGGATAGAGGATAGGATCGAGGATAGGATAGGTAATTGGATAGGATAGAGGATAGGATAAGTTAGAGGATAGTATAGGATAGAGGATAGGATAGGATAGAGGATAGGATAGGATAAAAGGTAGGATAGGATAGAGGACAGGATAGGATAGATGATACTATAGGATAGAGGATAGGATATGATAGAGTAAACGATATTATAGAGGATAGGATAGGATAGAGGATCGGATAGAGGATAGGATAGGATAGAGGATGGTATAGAGGATAGGATAGAGGATAGGATAGGATAGAGGATAGGATAGGAAAGAGGATAGGATAGGATACGATAGAGGATAGGATAGATGATAGGATAGGATAGAGGATACGATCGGATAGAGGATAGGATAGGATAGAGGATCGGATAGGTTATTGGATAGGATAGGGGAGAGGATAAGGTAGAGGCTAGTATAGCATAGAGGATCTGATAGAGGACAGGATAGGATGGAGGATAGGATAGGATCGAGGATAGGATAGGTAATTGGATAGGATAGAGGATAGGATATGGTAGAGGATAGTATAGGATAGAGGATAGGATAGAGGATCGGATAGGATAGGATAGAGGATAGGATAGAGGATAGGATAGAGGATAGGATAGGATAGAGGATCGGATAGAGGATAGGATAGGATAGAGGATAGGATAGAGGATAGAGTAGGATAGAGGATAGGATAGTATAAAGGATAGGATTGGATAGAGGATCGGATAGAGGATAGAATAGGATAGAGGATAGGATAGGATAGAGGATAGTATAGGATAGACGATAGGATAGAGTAGAGGATAGGATAGGATAAAGGAGAGGATAGGATAGAGGATAGGATAGGATAGAGGATAGGATAGTATAGAGGATAGAATAGGATAGATGATATTATAGGATAGAGGATAGGATATGATAGAGTAAACGATATTCTAGAGGATAGGATAGGATAGAGGATCGGATAGAGGATAGGATAGGATAGAGGATGGTATAGAAGATAGGATAGAGGATAGGATAGGATAGAGGATAGGATAGTATAGAGGATAGAATAGGATAGATGATATTATAGGATAGAGGATAGGATAGGATAAAGGATAGGAAATGATAGAGGATAGGATGGGATAGAGGATAGGATAGGATAGAGGATAGGATAGGATAGAGGGCAGTATAGGATAGAGGATAGGATAGAATAGAGGATAGGATAGGATAGAGGATAAGATAGAGGATAGGATAGGATAGAGGATAGGATAGGATAGAGGATGGGATAGGATAGAGGATAGGATATGATAGAGGATAGGATAGGATAGAGGATCGGATAGAGGATAGGATAGGATAGAGGATCGGATAGAGGATAGGATAGGATAGAGGATAGGATAGGATAGAGGATAGGATAGAGGATAGGATAGGATAGAGGATAGGATAGGATAGAGGATAGATAGGATAGAGAATAGGATTGGATAGAGGATAGGATAGGATAGAGGATCGGATAGAGGATAGGATAGGATAGAGGATAGGATAGGATAGAGGATAGTATAGGATAGAGGATAGGATAGAATAGAGGATAGGATAGGATAACGGATAGGATAGGATAGAGGATAGGATAGGATAGGATAGAGGATAGGATAGAGGATCGGATAGAGGATAGGATAGAGGATCGGATAGAGGATAGGATAGGATAGAGGAAAGGATAGTATAGAAGAAAGGATAGGATAGAGGATAGGATAGGTAATTGGATAGGATAGAGGATAGGATAAGGTAGAGGATAGTATAGGATAGAGTATAGGATAGGATAGAGGATAGGATAGGATAGAGGATCGGACAGAGGATAGGATAGGATAGAGGATAGGATAGGATAGAGGATAGAGTAGGATAGAGGATAGGATAGAGTAAAGGATAGGATTGGATAGAGGATCGGATAGAGGATAGGATAGGATAGAGGATAGGATAGGATAGAGGATAGTATAGGATAGAGGATAGGATCGAATAGAGGATAGGATAGGATACAGGATAGGATAGGATAGAGGACATGATAGGATAGGATAGAGGATAGGAAAGGATAGGATAGAGGATAGGATAGAGGATAGGATAGAGGATAGGATAGGATAGAGGAGAGGATAGGATAGAGGATAGGATAGGATAGATGATATTATAGGATAGAGGATAGGATATGATAGAGTAAACGATATTATAGAGGATAGGATAGGATAGAGGATCGGATAGAGGATAGGATAGGATAGAGGATGGTATAGAGGATAGGATAGAGGATAGGATAGGATAGAGGATAGGACAGGACAGAGGATAGGATAGGATACGATAGAGGATAGGATAGATGATAGGATAGGATAGAGGATCTGATAGAGGATACGATCGGATAGAGGATAGGATAGGATAGAGGATCGGATAGGTAATTGGATAGGATAGGGGAGAGGATAAGGTAGAGGCTAGTATAGGATAGAGGATCTGATAGAGGATAGGATAGGATGGAGGATAGGATAGGATCGAGGATAGGATAGGTAATTGGATAGGATAGAGGATAGGATATGGTAGAGGATAGTATAGGATAGAGAATAGGATAGAGGATCGGATAGGATAGGATAGAGGATAGGATAGAGGATACGATAGAGGATCGGATAGAGGATAGGATAGGATAGAGGAAAGGATAGGATAGAGGATAGGATAGGTAATTGGATAGGATAGAGGATAGGATAGGATAGAGGATAGGATAGGATAAAGGATAGGATAGGATAGAGGATAGGATAGGATAGAGGATAGAATAGGATAGATGATAGAATAGGATAGAGAATAGGATAGGATAGAGGATAGGATAGGATAGAGGATAGGATAGAGTATAGGATAAGGTAGAGGATAGGATAGGATAGGATAGAGGATATGATAGGATAGAGGATAGGATAGAGGATCGGATAGAGGATAAGATAGGATAGGATAGAGGATATGATAGGATAGAGGATAGGATAGAGGATCGGATAGAGGATAAGATAGGATAGAGGAAAGGATAGGATAGAGGATAGGATAGGTAATTGGATAGGATAGAGGATAGGATAAGGTAGAGGATAGTATAGGATAGAGGATAGGATAGGATAGAGGATAGGATAGGATAAAGTATAGGATAGGATAGAGGATAGGATAGGATAGAGGATAGGATAGGATAGAGGATCGGATAGAGGATAGGATAGGATAGAGGATCAGATAGAGGATAGGATAGGATAGAGGATAGGATAGGATAGAGTATAGAGTAGGATAGAGGATAGGATAGGATAAAGGATAGGATTGGATAGAGGATCGGATAGAGGATAGAATAGGATAGAGGATAGGATAGGATAGAGAATAGTATAGGATAGAGGATAGGATAGAATAGAGGATAGGATAGGATAAAGGATAGGATAGGATAGAGGATAGGATAGGATAGGATAGAGGATAGGATAGGATAGGATAGAGGATAGGATAGGATAGGATAGAGGATAGGATAGAGGATAGGATAGGACAGAGGATCGGATAGAGGATAGGATAGGATAGAGGATAGGATAGGATAGAGGAAACGATAGGATAGAAGATAGGATAGGATAGATGATAGGATAGGAAAGAGGGTAGGATAGGATAGAGGATAGATTATAGGATAGGATAGAGGATAGGATAGGATAGAGGAGAGGATAGGATAGAGGATAGGATAGGATAGAGGATAGGATAGTATAGAGGATAGAATAGGATAGATGATATTATAGGATAGAGGATAGCATATGATAGAGTAAACGATATTATAGAGGATAGGATAGGATAGAGGATCGGATAGAGGATAGGATAGGATAGAGGAAAGGATAGGATAGAGGATAGGATAGGTAATTGGATAGGATAGAGGATAGGATAAGGTAGAGGATAGTATAGGATAGAGGATAGGATAGGATAGAGGATAGGATAGGATAAAGGATAGGATAGGATTGAGGATAGGATAGGATAGAGGATCGGACAGAGGATAGGATAGGATAGAGGATAGGATATGGTAGAGGATAGTATAGGATAGAGAATAGGATAGAGGATCGGATAGGATAGGATAGAGGATAGGATAGAGGATACGATAGAGGATCGGATAGAGGATAGGATAGGATAGAGGAAAGGATAGGATAGAGGATAGGATAGGTAATTGGATAGGATAGAGGATAGGATAAGTTAGAGGATAGTATAGGATAGAGGATAGGATAGGATAGAGGATAGGATAGGATAAAGGATAGGATAGGATAGAGGATAGGATAGGATAGAGGATAGAATAGGATAGATGATAGAATAGGATAGAGAATAGGATAGGATAGAGGATAGGATAGGATAGAGGATAGGATAGAGTATAGGATAAGGTAGAGGATAGGATAGGATAGGATAGAGGATAGGATAGGATAGAGGATAGGATAGAGGATCGGATAGTGGATAGGATAGGATAGAGGAAAGGATAGGATAGAGGATAGGATAGGTAATTGGATAGGATAGAGGATAGGATAAGGTAGAGGATAGTATAGGATAGAGGATAGGATAGGATAGAGGATAGGATAGGATAAAGGATAGGATAGGATAGAGGATAGGATAGGATAGAGGATAGGATAGGATATAGGATCGGATAGAGGATAGGATAGGATAGAGGATCGGATAGAGGATAGGATAGGATAGAGGATAGGATAGGATAGAGTATAGAGTAGGATAGAGGATAGGATAGGATAAAGGATAGGATTGGATAGAGGATCGGATAGAGGATAGAATAGGATAGAGGATAGGATAGGATAGAGGATAGTATAGGATAGAGGATAGGATAGAATAGAGGATAGGATAGGATAAAGGATACGATAGGATAGAGGATAGGATAGGATAGGATAGAGGATAGGATAGGATAGGATAGGATAGAGGATAGGATAGGATAGGATAGAGGATAGGATAGAGGATAGGATAGGACAGAGGATCGGATAGAGGATAGGATAGGATAGAGGAAACGATAGGATAGAAGATAGGATAGGATAGATGATAGTATAGGAAAGAGGGTAGGATAGGATAGAGGATAGATTATAGGATAGGATAGAGGATAGGATAGGATAGAGGAGAGGATAGGATAGAGGATAGGATAGGATAGAGGATAGGATAGTATAGAGGATAGAATAGGATAGATGATATTATAGGATAGAGGATAGGATATGATAGAGTAATCGATATTATAGAGGATAGGATAGGATAGAGGATCGGATAGAGGATAGGATAGGATAGAGGAAAGGATAGGATAGAGGATAGGATAGGTAATTGGATAGGATAGAGGATAGGATAAGGTAGAGGATAGTATAGGATAGAGGATAGGATAGGATAGAGGATAGGATAGGATAAAGGATAGGATAGGATAGAGGATAGGATAGGATAGAGGATCGGACGGAGGATAGGATAGGATAGAGGATAGGATAGGATAGAGGATAGAGTAGGATAGAGGATAGGATAGGATAAAGGATAGGATTGGATAGAGGATCGGATAGAGGATAGGATAGGATAGAGGATAGGATAGGATAGAGGATAGGATAGGATAGAGGATGGGATAGGATAGAGGATAGGATATGATAGAGGATAGGATAGGATAGGATAGAGGATAGGATAGGATAGGATAGAGGATAGGATAGAGGATAGGATAGGATAGAGGATCGGATAGAGGATAGGATAGGATAGAGGATAGAGTAGGATAGAGGATAAGATAGTATAAAGGATAGGATTGGATAGAGGATCGGATAGAGGATAGGATAGGATAGAGGATATTATAGGATAGAGGATAGGATAGAGTAGAGGATAGGATAGGATAAAGGAGAGGATAGGATAGAGGATAGGATAGGATAGAGGATAGGATAGTATAGAGGATAGAATAGGATAGATGATATTATAGGATAGAGGATAGGATAGGATAAAGGATAGGATAGGATAGAGGATAGGATAGGATAGAGGATAGAATAGGATAGATGATAGGATAGGATAGAGAATAGGATAGGATAGAGGATAGGATAGGATAGAGGATAGGATAGAGGATAGGATAGGATAGAGGATAGGATAGGATAGAGGATAGGATAGGATAGAGGATAGGATAGAGGATAGGATAGGATAGAGGATAGGATAGAGGATAGGATAGAGGATAGGATAGAGGATAGGATAGGTAATTGGATAGGATAGAGTATAGGATAAGGTAGAGGATAGGATAGGATAGAGGATATAATAGGATACAGGATAGGAAATGATAGAGGATAGGATGGGATAGAGTAGGATAGAGGATAGGATAGGATAAAAGATAGTATTGGATAGAGGATCGGATAGAGGATAGGATAGGATAGAGGATAGGATAGGATAGAGGATAGTATAGGATAGAGGATAGGATAGAATAGAGGATAGGATAGGATACAGGATAGGATAGGATAGAGGATAGGATAGTATAGGATAGAGGATAGGATAGGATAGAGGATAGGATAGGATAAAGGATAGGATAGGATAGAGGATAGGATAGGATAGGGGATCGGACAGAGGATAGGATAGGATAGAGGATAGTATAGGATAGAGGATAGGATAGGATAGAGGATAGGATAGGATAAAAGGTAGGATAGGATAGAGGACAGGATAGGATAGATGATACTATAGGATAGAGGATAGGATATGATAGAGTAAACGATATTATAGAGGATAGGATAGGATATAGGATCGGATAGAGGATAGGATAGGATAGAGGATCGGATAGAGGATAGGATAGGATATAGGATAGGATAGGATAGAGTATAGAGTAGGATAGAGGATAGGATAGGATAAAGGATAGGATTGGGTAGAGGATCGGATAGAGGATAGGATAGGATAGAGGATAGGATAGGAAAGAGGATAGGATAGGATACGATAGAGGATAGGATAGATGATAGGATAGGATAGAGGATCTGATAGAGGATACGATCGGATAGAGGATAGGATAGGATAGAGGATCGGATAGGTTATTGGATAGGATAGGGGAGAGGATAAGGTAGAGGCTAGTATAGGATAGAGGATCTGATAGAGGATAGGATAGGATGGAGGATAGGATAGGATCGAGGATAGGATAGGTAATTGGATAGGATAGAGGATAGGATATGGTAGAGGATAGTATAGGATAGAGGATAGGATAGAGGATCGGATAGGATAGGATAGAGGATAGGATAGAGGATACGATAGAGGATCGGATAGAGGATAGGATAGGATAGAGGAAAGGATAGGATAGAGGATAGGATAGGTAACTGGATAGGATAAGTTAGAGGATAGTATAGGATAGAGGATAGGATAGGATAGAGGATAGGATAGGATAAAGGATAGGATAGGATAGAGGATAGGATAGGATAGAGGATAGAATAGGATAGATGATAGAATAGGATAGAGAATAGGATAGGATAGAGGATAGGATAGGATAGGATAGAGGATAGTATAGAGTATAGGATAAGGTAGAGGATAGGATAGGATAGGATAGGATAGAGGATAGGATAGAGGATCGGATAGAGGATAGGATAGGATAGAGGAAAGGATAGGATAGAGGATAGGATAGGTAATTGGATAGGATAGAGGATAGGATAAGGTAGAGGATAGTATAGGATAGAGGATAGGATAGCATAGAGGATAGGATAGGATAAAGAATAGGATAGGATAGAGGATAGGATAGGATAGAGGATAGGATAGGATATAGGATCGGATAGAGGATAGAATAGGATAGAGGATCGGATAGAGGATAGGATAGGATAGAGGATAGGATAGGATAGAGTATAGAGTAGGATAGAGGATAGGATAGGATAAAGGATAGGATTGGATAGAGGATCGGATAGAGGATAGAATAGGATAGAGGATAGGATAGGATAGAGGATAGTATAGGATAGAGGATAGGATAGAATAGAGGATAGGATAGGATAAAGGATACGATAGGATAGAGGATAGGATAGGATAGGATAGGATAGAGGATAGGATAGGATAGGATAGAGGATAGGATAGGACAGAGGATCGGATAGAGGATAGGATAGGATAGAGGAAACGATAGGATAGAAGATAGGATAGGATAGATGATAGTATAGGAAAGAGGGTAGGATAGGATAGAGGATAGATTATAGGATAGGATAGAGGATAGGATAGGATAGAGGAGAGGATAGGATAGAGGATAGGATAGGATAGAGGATAGGATAGTATAGAGGATAGAATAGGATAGATGATATTATAGGATAGAGGATAGGATATGATAGAGTAATCGATATTATAGAGGATAGGATAGGATAGAGGATCGGATAGAGGATAGGATAGGATAGAGGAAAGGATAGGATAGAGGATAGGATAGGTAATTGGATAGGATAGAGGATAGGATAAGGTAGAGGATAGTATAGGATAGAGGATAGGATAGGATAGAGGATAGGATAGGATAAAGGATAGGATAGTATAGAGGATAGGATAGGATAGAGGATCGGACGGAGGATAGGATAGGATAGAGGATAGGATAGGATAGAGGATAGAGTAGGATAGAGGATAGGATAGGATAAAGGATAGGATTGGATAGAGGATCGGATAGAGGATAGGATAGGATAGAGGATAGGATAGGATAGAGGATAGTATAGGATAGAGGATAGGATAGAATAGAGGATAGGATAGGATACAGGATAGGATAGGATAGAGGATAGGATACGATAGGATAGAGGATAGGATAGGATAGGATAGAGGATGGGATAGAGGATAGGATAGAGGATAGGATAGGATAGAGGATAGAGGATAGGATAGGATAGAGGAGAGGATAGGATAGAGGAGAGGATAGGATGGAGGATAGGATAGAGGATAGGATAGGATAGAGGATAGGATAGGATAGAGGATGGGATAGGATAGAGGATAGGATATGATAGAGGATAGGATAGGATAGGATAGAGGATAGGATAGGATAGGATAGAGGATAGGATAGAGGATAGGATAGGATAGAGGATCGGATAGAGGATAGGATAGGATAGAGGATAGGATAGGATAGCGGATAGAGTAGGATAGAGGATAAGATAGTATAAAGGATAGGATTGGATAGAGGATCGGATAGAGGATAGGATAGGATAGAGGATAGTATAGGATAGAGGATAGGATAGAGTAGAGGATAGGATAGGATAAAGGAGAGGATAGGATAGAGGATAGGATAGGATAGAGGATAGGATAGTATAGAGGATAGAATAGGATAGATGATATTATAGGATAGAGGATAGGATATGATAGAGTAACGATATTCTAGAGGATAGGATAGGATAGAGGATCGGATAGAGGATAGGATAGGATAAAGGATAGGATAGGATAGAGGATAGGATAGGATAGAGGATAGGATAGGATAAAGGATAGGATAGGATAGAGGATAGGATAGGATAGAGGATAGAATAGGATAGATGATAGGATAGGATAGAGAATAGGATAGGATAGAGGATAGGATAGGATAGAGGATAGGATAGAGGATAGGATAGGATAGAGGATAGGATAGGATAGAGGATAGGATAGGATAGAGGATAGGATAGGATAGAGGATAGGATAGGATAGAGGATAGGATAGGTAATTGGATAGGATAGAGTATAGGATAAGGTAGAGGATAGGATAGGATAGAGGATATAATAGGATACAGGATAGGAAATGATAGAGGATAGGATGGGATAGAGTAGGATAGAGGATAGGATAGGATAAAAGATAGTATTGGATAGAGGATCGGATAGAGGATAGGATAGGATAGAGGATAGGATAGGATAGAGGATAGTATAGGATAGAGGATAGGATAGAATAGAGGATAGGATAGGATACAGGATAGGATAGGATAGAGGATAGGATAGTATAGGATAGAGGATAGGATAGGATAGAGGATAGGATAGGATAAAGGATAGGATAGGATAGAGGATAGGATAGGATAGAGGATCGGACAGAGGATAGGATAGGATAGAGGATAGTATAGGATAGAGGATAGGATAGGATAGAGGATAGGATAGGATAAAAGGTAGGATAGGATAGAGGACAGGATAGGATAGATGATACTATAGGATAGAGGATAGGATATGATAGAGTAAACGATATTATAGAGGATAGGATAGGATAGAGGATCGGATAGAGGATAGGATAGGATAGAGGATGGTATAGAGGATAGGATAGAGGATAGGATAGGATAGAGGATAGGATAGGAAAGAGGATAGGATAGGATACGATAGAGGATAGGATAGATGATAGGATAGGATAGAGGATCTGATAGAGGATACGATCGGATAGAGGATAGGATAGGATAGAGGATCGGATAGGTTATTGGATAGGATAGGGGAGAGGATAAGGTAGAGGCTAGTATAGGATAGAGGATCTGATAGAGGATAGGATAGGATGGAGGATAGGATAGGATCGAGGATAGGATAGGTAATTGGATAGGATAGAGGATAGGATATGGTAGAGGATAGTATAGGATAGAGGATATGATAGAGGATCGGATAGGATAGGATAGAGGATAGGATAGAGGATACGATAGAGGATCGGATAGAGGATAGGATAGGATAGAGGAAAGGATAGGATAGAGGATAGTATAGAGTATAGGATAAGGTAGAGGATAGGATAGGATAGGATAGAGGATAGGATAGAGGATCGGATAGAGGATAGGATAGGATAGAGGAAAGGATAGGATAGAGGATAGGATAGGTAATTGGATAGGATAGAGGATAGGATAAGGTAGAGGATAGCATAGGGTAGAGGATAGGGTAGGATAGAGGATAGGATAGGATAAAGGATAGGATAGGATAGAGGATAGGATAGGATAGAGGATAGGATAGGATATAGGATCGGATAGAGGATAGGATAGGATAGAGGATCGGATAGAGGATAGGATAGGATAGAGGATAGGATAGGATAGAGTATAGAGTAGGATAGAGGATAGGATAGGATAAAGGATAGGATTGGATAGTGGATCGGATAGAGGATAGGATAGGATAGAGGATAGGATAGGAAAGAGGATAGGATAGGATACGATAGAGGATAGGATAGATGATAGGATAGGATAGAGGATCTGATAGAGGATACGATCGGATAGAGGATAGGATAGGATAGAGGATCGGATAGGTTATTGGATAGGATAGAGGATCGGATAGGTTATTGGATAGGATAGGGGAGAGGATAAGGTAGAGGCTAGTATAGGATAGAGGATCTGATAGAGGATAGGATAGGATGGAGGATAGGATAGGATCGAGGATAGGATAGGTAATTGGATAGGATAGAGGATAGGATATGGTAGAGGATAGTATAGGATAGAGGATAGGATAGAGGATCGGATAGGATAGGATAGAGGATAGGATAGAGGATACGATAGAGGATCGGATAGAGGATAGGATAGGATAGAGGAAAGGATAGGATAGAGGATAGGATAGGTAATTGGATAGGATAGAGGATAGGATAAGTTAGAGGATAGTATAGGATAGAGGATAGGATAGGATAGAGGATAGGATAGGATAAAGGATAGGATAGGATAGAGGATAGGATAGGATAGAGGATAGAATAGGATAGATGATAGAATAGGATAGAGAATAGGATAGGATAGACGATAGGATAGGATAGAGGATAGTATAGAGTATAGGATAAGGTAGAGTATAGGATAGGATAGGATAGAGGATAGGATAGAGGATCGGATAGAGGATAGGATAGGATAGAGGAAAGGATAGGATAGAGGATAGGATAGGTAATTGGATAGGATAGAGGATAGGATAAGGTAGAGGATAGTATAGGATAGAGGATAGGATAGGATAGAGGATAGGATAGAGGATAGGATAGGATAAAGGATAGGATAGGATAGAGGATAGGATAGGATAGAGGATCGGACGGAGGATAGGATAGGATAGAGGATAGGATAGGATAGGGATAGAGTAGGATAGAGGATAGGATAGGATAAAGGATAGGATTGGATAGAGGAACGGATAGAGGATAGGATAGGATAGAGGATAGGATAGGATAGAGGATAGTATAGGATAGAGGATAGGATAGAATAGAGGATAGGATAGGATACAGGATAGGATAGGATAGAGGATAGGATACGATAGGATAGAGGATAGGATAGGATAGGATAGAGGATAGGATAGAGGATAGGATAGGATAGAGGATAGAGGATAGGATAGGATAGAGGAGAGGATAGGATAGAGGAGAGGATAGGATAGAGGATAGGATAGAGGATAGGATAGGATAGAGGATAGGATAGGATAGAGGATGGGATAGGATAGAGGATAGGATATGATAGAGGATAGGATAGGATAGGATAGAGGATAGGATAGGATAGGATAGAGGATAGGATAGAGGATAGGATAGAGGATAGGATAGGATAGAGCATCGGATAGAGGATAGGATAGGATAGAGGATAGGATAGGATAGAGGATAGAGTAGGGTAGAGGATAGGATAGTATAAAGGATAGGATTGGATAGAGGATCGGATAGAGGATAGGATAGGATAGAGGATAGTATAGGATAGAGGATAGGATAGAATAGAGGATAGGATAGGATACAGGATAGGATAGGATAGAGGATAGGATAGTATAGGATAGAGGATAGGATAGGATAGAGGATAGGATAGGATAAAGGATAGGATAGGATAGAGGATAGGATAGGATAGAGGATCGGACAGAGGATAGGATAGGATAGAGGATAGTATAGGATAGAGGATAGGATAGGATAGAGGATAGGATAGGATAAAAGGTAGGATAGGATAGAGGACAGGATAGGATAGATGATACTATAGGATAGAGGATAGGATATGATAGAGTAAACGATATTATAGAGGATAGGATAGGATAGAGGATCGGATAGAGGATAGGATAGGATAGAGGATGGTATAGAGGATAGGATAGAGGATAGGATAGGATAGAGGATAGGATAGGAAAGAGGATAGGATAGGATACGATAGAGGATAGGATAGATGATAGGATAGGATAGAGGATCTGATAGAGGATACGATCGGATAGAGGATAGGATAGGATAGAGGATCGGATAGGTTATTGGATAGGATAGGGGAGAGGATAAGGTAGAGGCTAGTATAGGATAGAGGATCTGATAGAGGATAGGATAGGATGGAGGATAGGATAGGATCGAGGATAGGATAGGTAATTGGATAGGATAGAGGATAGGATATAGTAGAGGATAGTATAGGATAGAGGATATGATAGAGGATCGGATAGGATAGGATAGAGGATAGGATAGAGGATACGATAGAGGATCGGATAGAGGATAGGATAGGATAGAGGAAAGGATAGGATAGAGGATAGTATAGAGTATAGGATAAGGTAGAGGATAGGATAGGATAGGATAGAGGATAGGATAGAGGATCGGATAGAGGATAGGATAGGATAGAGGAAAGGATAGGATAGAGGATAGGATAGGTAATTGGATAGGATAGAGGATAGGATAAGGTAGAGGATAGTATAGGGTAGAGGATAGGATAGGATAGAGGATAGGATAGGATAAAGGATAGGATAGGATAGAGGATAGGATAGGATAGAGGATAGGATAGGATATAGGATCGGATAGAGGATAGGATAGGATAGAGGATCGGATAGAGGATAGGATAGGATAGAGGATAGGATAGGATAGAGTATAGAGTAGGATAGAGGATAGGATAGGATAAAGGATAGGATTGGATAGAGGATCGGATAGAGGATAGGATAGGATAGAGGATAGGATAGGAAAGAGGATAGGATAGGATACGATAGAGGATAGGATAGATGATAGGATAGGATAGAGGATCTGATAGAGGATACGATCGGATAGAGGATAGGATAGGATAGAGGATCGGATAGGTTATTGGATAGGATAGAGGATCGGATAGGTTATTGGATAGGATAGGGGAGAGGATAAGGTAGAGGCTAGTATAGGATAGAGGATCTGATAGAGGATAGGATAGGATGGAGGATAGGATAGGATCCAGGATAGGATAGGTAATTGGATAGGATAGAGGATAGGATATGGTAGAGGATAGTATAGGATAGAGGATAGGATAGAGGATCGGATAGGATAGGATAGAGGATAGGATAGAGGATACGATAGAGGATCGGATAGAGGATAGGATAGGATAGAGGATAGGATAGGATAGAGGATAGTATAGGATAGAGGATAGGATAGAATAGAGGATAGGATAGGATACAGGATAGGATAGGATAGAGGATAGGATACGATAGGATAGAGGATAGGATAGGATAGGATAGAGGATAGGATAGAGGATAGGATAGGATAGAAGATAGAGGATAGGATAGGATAGAGGAGAGGATAGGATAGAGGAGAGGATAGGATAGAGGATAGGATAGAGGATAGGATAGGATAGAGGATAGGATAGGATAGAGGATGGGATAGGATAGAGGATAGGATATGATAGAGGATAGGATAGGATAGGATAGAGGATAGGATAGGATAGGATAGAGGATAGGATAGAGGATAGGATAGGATAGAGGATCGGATAGAGGATAGGATAGGATAGAGGATAGGATAGGATAGAGGATAGAGTAGGATAGAGGATAGGATAGTATAAAGGATAGGATTGGATAGAGGATCGGATAGAGGATAGGATAGGATAGAGGATAGTATAGGATAGAGGATAGGATAGAGTAGAGGATAGGATAGGATAAAGGAGAGGATAGGATAGAGGATAGGATAGGATAGAGGATAGGATAGTATAGAGGATAGAATAGGATAGATGATATTATAGGATAGAGGATAGGATATGATAGAGTAACGATATTCTAGAGGATAGGATAGGATAGAGGATCGGATAGAGGATAGGATAGAGGATAGGATAGGTAATTGGATAGGATAGAGTATAGGATAAGGTAGAGGATAGGATAGGATAGAGGATATAATAGGATAGAGGATAGGATAGGATACAGGATAGGAAATGATAGAGGATAGGATGGGATAGAGGATAGGATAGGATAGAGGGTAGTATAGGATAGAGGATAGGATAGAATAGAGGATAGGATAGGATAAAGGATAGGATAGGATAGAGGATAGGATAGGATAGGATAGAGGATAGGATAGGATAGGATAGGATAGGATAGAGGATAGGATAGGATAGGATAGAGGATAGGATAGAGGATAGGATAGAGGATAGGATAGGATAGAGGATAGGATAGGATAGAGGATCGGATAGAGGATAGGATAGGATAGAGGATAGGATAGGATAGAGGATAGGATAGGATAGAGGATATAATAGGATAGAGGATAGGATAGGATAGAGGATAGGATAGGATAGAGGATAGAGTAGGATAGAGGATAGGATAGGATAAAGGATAGGATTGGATAGGGGATCGGATAGAGGATAGAATAGGATAGAGGATAGGATAGGATAGAGGATCTGATAGAGGATACGATCGGATAGAGGATAGGATAGGATAGAGGATCGGATAGGTTATTGGATAGGATAGAGGATCGGATAGGTTATTGGATAGGATAGGGGAGAGGATAAGGTAGAGGCTAGTATAGGATAGAGGATCTGATAGAGGATAGGATAGGATGGAGGATAGGATAGGATCCAGGATAGGATAGGTAATTGGATAGGATAGAGGATAGGATATGGTAGAGGATAGTATAGGATAGAGGATAGGATAGAGGATCGGATAGGATAGGATAGAGGATAGGATAGAGGATACGATAGAGGATCGGATAGAGGATAGGATAGGATAGAGGAAAGGATAGGATAGAGGATAGGATAGGTAATTGGATAGGATAGAGGATAGGATAAGTTAGAGGATAGTATAGGATAGAGGATAGGATAGGATAGAGGATAGGATAGGATAAAGGATAGGATAGGATAGAGGATAGGATAGGATAGAGGATAGAATAGGATAGATGATAGAATAGGATAGAGAATAGGATAGGATAGAGGATAGGATAGGATAGAGGATAGTATAGAGTATAGGATAAGGTAGAGGATAGGATAGGATAGGATAGAGGATAGGATAGAGGATCGGATAGAGGATAGGATAGGATAGAGGAAAGGATAGGATAGAGGATAGGATAGGTAATTGGATAGGATAGAGGATAGGATAAGGTAGAGGATAGTATAGGATAGAGGATAGGATAGGATAGAGGATAGGATAGGATAAAGGATAGGATAGGATAGAGGATAGGATAGGATAGAGGATCGGACGGAGGATAGGATAGGATAGAGGATAGGATAGGATAGAGGATAGAGTAGGATAGAGGATAGGATAGGATAAAGGATAGGATTGGATAGAGGATCGGATAGAGGATAGGATAGGATAGAGGATAGGATAGGATAGAGGATAGTATAGGATAGAGGATAGGATAGAATAGAGGATAGGATAGGATACAGGATAGGATAGGATAGAGGATAGGATACGATAGGATAGAGGATAGGATAGGATAGGATAGAGGATAGGATAGAGGATAGGATAGGATAGAAGATAGAGGATAGGATAGGATAGAGGAGAGGATAGGATAGAGGAGAGGATAGGATAGAGGATAGGATAGAGGATAGGATAGGATAGAGGATAGGATAGGATAGAGGATGGGATAGGATAGAGGATAGGATATGATAGAGGATAGGATAGGATAGGATAGAGGATAGGATAGGATAGGATAGAGGATAGGATAGAGGATAGGATAGGATAGAGGATCGGATAGAGGATAGGATAGGATAGAGGATAGGATAGGATAGAGGATAGAGTAGGATAGAGGATAGGATAGTATAAAGGATAGGATTGGATAGAGGATCGGATAGAGGATAGGATAGGATAGAGGATAGTATAGGATAGAGGATAGGATAGAGTAGAGGATAGGATAGGATAAAGGAGAGGATAGG
This sequence comes from Halictus rubicundus, assembly GCF_050948215.1. Taxonomy (NCBI): domain Eukaryota; kingdom Metazoa; phylum Arthropoda; class Insecta; order Hymenoptera; family Halictidae; genus Halictus; species Halictus rubicundus. The sequence continues at coordinate 167,959 of NW_027488884.1, forward strand.
ATAGAGGATAGGATAGGATAGAGGATAGGATAGTATAGAGGATAGAATAGGATAGATGATATTATAGGATAGAGGATAGGATATGATAGAGTAACGATATTCTAGAGGATAGGATAGGATAGAGGATCGGATAGAGGATAGGATAGAGGATAGGATAGGTAATTGGATAGGATAGAGTATAGGATAAGGTAGAGGATAGGATAGGATAGAGGATATAATAGGATAGAGGATAGGATAGGATACAGGATAGGAAATGATAGAGGATAGGATGGGATAGAGGATAGGATAGGATAGAGGGTAGTATAGGATAGAGGATAGGATAGAATAGAGGATAGGATAGGATAAAGGATAGGATAGGATAGAGGATAGGATAGGATAGGATAGAGGATAGGATAGGATAGGATAGGATAGGATAGAGGATAGGATAGGATAGGATAGAGGATAGGATAGAGGATAGGATAGAGGATAGGATAGGATAGAGGATAGGATAGGATAGAGGATCGGATAGAGGATAGGATAGGATAGAGGATAGGATAGGATAGAGGATAGGATAGGATAGAGGATATAATAGGATAGAGGATAGGATAGGATAGAGGATAGGATAGGATAGAGGATAGAGTAGGATAGAGGATAGGATAGGATAAAGGATAGGATTGGATAGAGGATCGGATAGAGGATAGAATAGGATAGAGGATAGGATAGGATAGAGGATAGTATAGGATAGAGGATAGGATAGAATAGAGGATAGGATAGGATAAAGGATAGGATAGGATCGAGGATAGGATAGAGGATAGGATAGAGGATAGGATAGGATAGAGGATAGGATAGGATAGAGGATAGGATAGGATAGAGGATAGGATAGGATAGAGGATAGGATAGAGGATAGGATAGGTAATTGGACAGGATAGAGTATACGATAAGGTAGAGGATAGGATAGGATAGAGGATAGTATAGGATAGAGGATAGGATAGAATAGAGGATAGGATAGGATAACGGATAGGATAGGATAGAGGATAGGATAGGATAGGATAGAGGATAGGATAGAGGATCGGATAGAGGATAGGATAGGATAGAGGAAAGGATAGGATAGAGGATAGGATAGGTAATTGGATAGGATAGAGGATTCGATAAGGTAGAGGATAGTATAGGATAGAGGATAGGATAGGATAGAGGATAGGATAGGATAAAGGATAGGATAGGATAGAGGATAGGATAGGATAGAGGATCGGACAGAGGATAGGATAGGATAGAGGAAAGGATAGGATAGAGGATAGGATAGGTAATTGGATAGGATAGAGGATAGGATAAGGTAGAGGATAGTATAGGATAGAGGATAGGATAGGATAGAGGATAGGATAGGATAAAGGATAGGATAGGATAGAGGATAGGATAGGATAGAGGATCGGACGGAGGATAGGATAGGATAGAGGATAGGATAGGATAGAGGATAGAGTAGGATAGAGGATAGGATAGGATAAAGGATAGGATTGGATAGAGGATCGGATAGAGGATAGGATAGGATAGAGGATAGGATAGGATAGAGGATAGTATAGGATAGAGGATAGGATAGAATAGAGGATAGGATAGGATACAGGATAGGATAGGATAGAGGATAGGATACGATAGGATAGAGGATAGGATAGGATAGGATAGAGGATAGGATAGAGGATAGGATAGGATAGAGGATAGAGGATAGGATAGGATAGAGGAGAGGATAGGATAGAGGAGAGGATAGGATAGAGGATAGGATAGAGGATAGGATAGGATAGAGGATAGGATAGGATAGAGGATGGGATAGGATAGAGGATAGGATATGATAGAGGATAGGATAGGATAGGATAGAGGATAGGATAGGATAGGATAGAGGATAGGATAGAGGATAGGATAGGATAGAGGATCGGATAGAGGATAGGATAGGATAGAGGATAGGATAGGATAGAGGATAGAGTAGGATAGAGGATAGGATAGTATAAAGGATAGGATTGGATAGAGGATCGGATAGAGGATAGGATAGGATAGAGGATAGTATAGGATAGAGGATAGGATAGAGTAGAGGATAGGATAGGATAAAGGAGAGGATAGGATAGAGGATAGGATAGGATAGAGGATAGGATAGTATAGAGGATAGAATAGGATAGATGATATTATAGGATAGAGGATAGGATATGATAGAGTAACGATATTCTAGAGGATAGGATAGGATAGAGGATCGGATAGAGGATAGGATAGAGGATAGGATAGGTAATTGGATAGGATAGAGTATAGGATAAGGTAGAGGATAGGATAGGATAGAGGATATAATAGGATAGAGGATAGGATAGGATACAGGATAGGAAATGATAGAGGATAGGATAGGATAGAGGATAGGATAGGATAGAGGGTAGTATAGGATAGAGGATAGGATAGAATAGAGGATAGGATAGGATAAAGGATAGGATAGGATAGAGGATAGGATAGGATAGGATAGAGGATAGGATAGGATAGGATAGGATAGGATAGAGGATAGGATAGGATAGGATAGAGGATAGGATAGAGGATAGGATAGAGGATAGGATAGAGGATAGGATAGGATAGAGGATAGGATAGGATAGAGGATCGGATAGAGGATAGGATAGGATAGAGGATAGGATAGGATAGAGGATAGGATAGGATAGAGGATATAATAGGATAGAGGATAGGATAGGATAGAGGATAGGATAGGATAGAGGATAGAGTAGGATAGAGGATAGGATAGGATAAAGGATAGGATTGGATAGAGGATCGGATAGAGGATAGAATAGGATAGAGGATAGGATAGGATAGAGGATAGTATAGGATAGAGGATAGGATAGAATAGATGATAGGATAGGATAAAGGATAGGATAGGATCGAGGATAGGATAGAGGATAGGATAGAGTATACGATAAGGTAGAGGATAGGATAGGATAGAGGATAGTATAGGATAGAGGATAGGATAGAATAGAGGATAGGATAGGATAACGGATAGGATAGGATAGAGGATAGGATAGGATAGGATAGAGGATAGGATAGGATAGAGGATAGGATAGAGGATCGGATAGAGGATAGGATAGGATAGAGGAAAGGATAGGATAGAGGATAGGATAGGTAATTGGATAGGATAGAGGATTCGATAAGGTAGAGGATAGTATAGGATAGAGGATAGGATAGGATAGAGGATAGAGTAGGATAGAGGATAGGATAGGATAAAGGATAGGATTGGATAGAGGATCGGATAGAGGATAGGATGGGATAGAGGATAGGATAGGATAGAGGATAGTATAGGATAGAGGATAGGATAGAATAGAGGATAGGATAGGATACAGGATAGGATAGGATAGAGGATAGGATAGGATAGGGTAGAGGATAGGATAGGATAGGATAGAGGATAGGATAGAGGATAGGATAGGATAGAGGATAGGATAGGATAGAGGATAGGATAGGATAGAGGAGAGGATAGGATAGAGGATAGGATAGGATAGATGATATTATAGGATAGAGGATAGGATATGATAGAGTAAACGATATTATAGAGGATAGGATAGGATAGAGGATCGGATAGAGGATAGGATAGGATAGAGGATGGTATAGAGGATAGGATAGAGGATAGGATAGGATAGAGGATAGGACAGGAAAGAGGATAGGATAGGATACGATAGAGGATAGGATAGATGATAGGATAGGATAGAGGATCTGATAGAGGATACGATCGGATAGAGGATAGGATAGGATAGAGGATCGGATAGGTAATTGGATAGGATAGGGGAGAGGATAAGGTAGAGGCTAGTATAGGATAGAGGATAGGATAGGATAGAGGATAGGATATGATAAAGGATAGGATAGGATAGAGGATAGGATAGGATAGAGGTTAGGATACGATAGAGGATAGGATAGGATAGAGGATAGGATAGAGGATAGGATAGGTAATTGGATAGGATAGAGTATAGGATAAGGTAGAGGATAGGATAGGATAGAGGATATAATAGGATAGAGGATAGGATAGGATAGATGATAGGATAGGATAGAGGATAGAGTAGGATAGAGGATAGGATAGGATAAAGGATAGGATTGGATAGAGGATCGGATAGAGGATAGAATAGGATAGAGGATACGATAGGATAGAGGATAGTATAGGATAGAGGATAGGATAGAATAGAGGATAGGATAGGATAAAGGATAGGATAGGATAGGATAGAGGATAGGATAGGATAGAGGATAGGATAGGATAGAGGATAGGATAGAGGATAGGATAGAGGATAGGATAGGATAGAGGATAGGATAGGATAGAGGATGAGATAGGATAGATGATAGGATATGATAGAGGATAGGATAGGATAGAGGATGAGATAGGATAGAGGATAGGATATGATAGAGGATAGGATAGGATAGAGGATCGGATAGAGGATAGGATAGGATAGAGGATCGGATAGAGGATAGGATAGGATAGAGGATAGGATAGGATAGAGGATAGAGTAGGATAGAGGATAGGATAGGATAAAGGATAGGATTGGATAGAGGATCGGATAGAGGATAGAATAGGATAGAGGATAGGATAGGATAGAGGATAGTATAGGATAGAGGATAGGATAGAGTAGAGGATAGGATAGGATAAAGGATAGGATAGGATAGGATAGAGGATATTATAGGATAGGATAGAGGATAGGATTGAGGATAGGATAGGATAGAGGATCGAATAGAGGATAGGATAGGATAGAGGATAGGATAGGATAGGATAGATGATAGGATAGGAAAGAGGGTAGGATAGGATAGAGGATAGAGTATAGGATAGGATAGAGGATAGGATAGGATAGAGGAGAGGATAGGATAGAGGATAGGATAGGATAGAGGATAGGATAGTATAGAGGATAGAATAGGATACATGATATTATAGGATAGATGATAGGATATGATAGAGTAAACGATATTATAGAGGATAGGATAGGATAGACGATCGGATAGAGGATAGGATAGGATAGAGGATGGTATAGAGGATAGGATAGAGGAGAGGATAGGATAGAGGATAGGATAGGATAGATGATATTATAGGATAGAGGATAGGATATGATAGAGTAAACGATATTATAGAGGATAGGATAGGATAGAGGATCGGATAGAGGATAGGATAGGATAGAGGATGGTATAGAGGATAGGATAGAGGATAGGATAGGATAGAGGATAGGACAGGAAAGAGGATAGGATAGGATACGATAGAGGATAGGATAGATGATAGGATAGGATAGAGGATCTGATAGAGGATACGATCGGATAGAGGATAGGATAGGATAGAGGATCGGATAGGTAATTGGATAGGATAGGGGAGAGGATAAGGTAGAGGCTAGTATAGGATAGAGGATAGGATAGGATAGAGGATAGGATATGATAAAGGATAGGATAGGATAGAGGATAGGATAGGATAGAGGTTAGGATAGGATAGAGGATAGGATAGGATAGAGGATAGGATAGAGGATAGGATAGGTAATTGGATAGGATAGAGTATAGGATAAGGTAGAGGATAGGATAGGATAGAGGATATAATAGGATAGAGGATAGGATAGGATAGATGATAGGATAGGATAGAGGATAGAGTAGGATAGAGGATAGGATAGGATAAAGGATAGGATTGGATAGAGGATCGGATAGAGGATAGAATAGGATAGAGGATACGATAGGATAGAGGATAGTATAGGATAGAGGATAGGATAGAATAGAGGATAGGATAGGGTAAAGGATAGGATAGGATAGAGGATAGGATAGGATAGAGGATAGGATAGGATAGAGGATAGGATAGGATAGGATAGAGGATAGGATAGTATAGAGGATAGAATAGGATAGATGATATTATAGGATAGAGGATAGGATATGATAGAGGATAGGATAGTATAGAGGATAGGATAGGATAGAGGATCGGATAGAGGATAGGATAGGATAGAGGATGGTATAGAGGATAGGATAGAGGATAGGATAGGATAGAGGATAGGATAGGATAGAGGATAGTATAGGATAGAGAATAGGATAGAATAGAGGATAGGATAGGATAAAGGATAGGATAGGATAGAGGATAGGATAGGATAGGATAGAGGATAGGATAGGATAGGATAGAGGATAGGATAGAGGATAGGATAGGATAGAGGATCGGATAGAGGATAGGATAGGATAGAGGATAGGATAGGATAGAGGAAAGGATAGGATAGAAGATAGGATAGGATAGATGATAGGATAGGAAAGAGGGTAGGATAGGATAGGATAGAGGATAGGATAGGATAGAGGATAGAATAGGATTGAGCAGCGTTTAGGATAGAGGATAGGATATGATAGAGGATAGGATAGGATACGATAGAGGATAGGATAGGATAGAGGATAGGATAGGATAGAGGATAGGATAGGATAGAGGATAGATAGGATAGAGGATAGGATTGGATAGAGGATAGGATAGGATAGAGGATCGGATAGAGGATAGGATAGGATAGAGGATAGGATAGGATGGAGGATAGTATAGGATAAAAGATAGGATTGGATAGAGGATCGGATAGAGGATAGGATAGGATAGAGGATAGGATAGGATAGAGGATAGTATAGGATAGAGGATAGGATAGGATAGAGGAGAGGATAGGATAGAGGATAGGATAGGATAGATGATATTATAGGATAGAGGATAGGATATGATAGAGTAAACGATATTATAGAGGATAGGATAGGATAGAGGATCGGATAGAGGATAGGATAGGATAGAGGATGGTATAGAGGATAGGATAGAGGATAGTATAGGATAGAGGATAGGATAGAATAGAGGATAGGATAGGATAGAGGATCGGATAGAGGATAGGATAGGATAGAGGATGGTATAGAGTATAGGATAGAGGATAGTATAGGATAGAGGATAGGATAGAATAGAGGATAGGATAGGATAAAGGATAGGATAGGATAGAGGATAGGATAGGATAGAGGATAGGATAGAGGATAGGATAGGTAATTGGATAGGATAGAGTATACGATAAGGTAGAGGATAGGATAGGATAGAGGATATAATAGGATAGAGGATAGGATAGGATAGAGGATAGGATAGGAAAGAGGATAGGATAGGATAGAGGATGGTATAGAGGATAGGATAGAGGATAGGATAGGATAGAGGATAGGATAGGATAGAGGATAGTATAGGATAGAGAATAGGATAGAATAGAGGATAGGATAGGATAAAGGATAGGATAGGATAGAGGATAGGATAGGATAGGATAGAGGATAGGATAGGATAGGATAGAGGATAGGATAGAGGATAGGATAGGATAGAGGATCGGATAGAGGATAGGATAGGATAGAGGATAGGATAGGATAGAGGAAAGGATAGGATAGAAGATAGGATAGGATAGATGATAGGATAGGAAAGAGGGTAGGATAGGATAGAGGATAGAGGATAGAGTATAGGATAGGATAGAGGATAGGATAGGATAGAGGAGAGGATAGGATAGAGGATAGGATAGGATAGAGGATAGGATAGGATAGAGGATAGGATAGGATAGAGGATAGAATAGGATTGAGCAGCGTTTAGGATAGAGGATAGGATATGATAGAGGATAGGATAGGATACGATAGAGGATAGGATAGGATAGAGGATAGGATAGGATAGAGGATAGGATAGGATAGAGGATAGATAGGATAGAGGATAGGATTGGATAGAGGATAGGATAGGATAGAGGATCGGATAGAGGATAGAGGATAGGATAGGATGGAGGATAGTATAGGATAAAAGATAGGATTGGATAGAGGATCGGATAGAGGATAGGATAGGATAGAGGATGGTATAGAGGATAGGATAGAGGATAGTATAGGATAGAGGATAGGATAGAATAGAGGATAGGATAGGATAGAGGATCGGATAGAGGATAGGATAGGATAGAGGATGGTATAGAGGATAGGATAGAGGATAGTATAGGATAGAGGATAGGATAGAATAGAGGATAGGATAGGATAAAGGATAGGATAGGATAAAGGATAGGATAGGATAGAGGATAGGATAGGATAGAGGATAGGATAGAGGATAGGATAGGTAATTGGATAGGATAGAGTATACGATAAGGTAGAGGATAGGATAGGATAGAGGATATAATAGGATAGAGGATAGGATAGGATAGAGGATAGGATAGGAAAGAGGATAGGATAGGATAGAGGGTAGGATAGGATAGAGGATAGGATAGAGGATAGGATAGAGGATAGGATAGGATAGAGGATAGGATAGGATAGAGGATGAGATAGGATAGAGGATAGGATATGATAGAGGATAGGATAGGATAGAGGATCGGATAGAGGATAGGATAGGATAGAGGATCGGATAGAGGATAGGATAGGATAGAGGATAGGATAGGATAGAAGATAGAGTAGGATAGAGGATAGGATAGGATAAAGGATAGGATTGGATAGAGGATCGGATAGAGGATAGAATAGGATAGAGGATAGGATAGGATAGAGGATAGTATAGGATAGAGGATAGGATAGAGTAGAGGATAGGATAGGATAAAGGATAGGATAGGATAGGATAGAGGATACTATAGGATAGGATAGAGGATAGGATAGAGGATAGGATAGGATAGAGGATTCGGATAGAGGATAGGATAGGATAGAGGATAGGATAGGATAGGATAGATGATAGGATAGGAAAGAGGGTAGGATAGGATAGAGGATAGAGTATAGGATAGGATAGAGGATAGGATAGGATAGAGGAGAGGATAGGATAGAGGATAGGATAGGATAGAGGATAGGATAGTATAGAGGATAGAATAGGATACATGATATTATAGGATAGATGATAGTATATGATAGAGTAAACGATATTATAGAGGATAGGATAGGATAGACGATCGGATAGAGGATAGGATAGGATAGAGGATGGTATAGAGGATAGGATAGAGGATAGGATAGGATAGAGGATAGGATAGGATAGAGGATAGGATAGGATAGGATAGAGGATAGGATAGGATAGAGGATAGAATAGGATTGAGGAGCGTTTAGGATAGAGGATAGGATATGATAGAGGATAGGATAGGATACGATAGAGGATAGGATAGGATAGAGGATAGGATAGGATAGAGGATAGGATAGGATAGAGGATATGATAGGATAGAGGATAGGATAGAGGATAGGATAGGATAGAGGATAGGATAGGATAGAGGATAGATAGGATAGAGGATAGGATAGGATAGGATAGAGGATAGGATGGGATAGAGGATAGGATAGAGGATCGGATAGAGGATAGGATAGAGGATCGGATAGAGGATAGGATAGGATAGAGGAAAGGATAGGATAGAGGAAAGGATAGGATAGAGTATAGGATAGGTAATTGGATAGGATAGAGGATAGGATAAGGTAGAGGATAGTATAGGATAGAGTATAGGATAGGATAGAGGATAGGATAGGATAAAGGATAGGATAGGATAGAGGATAGGATAGGATAGAGGATCGGACAGAGGATAGGATAGGATAGAGGATAGGATAGGATAGAGGATAGAGTAGGATAGAGGATAGGATAGGATAAAGGATAGGATTCGATAGACGATCGGATAGAGGATAGGATAGGATAGAGGATAGGATAGGATAGAGGATAGTATAGGATAGAGGATAGGATCGAATAGAGGATAGGATAGGATACAGGATAGGATAGGATAGAGGATAGGATAGGATAGGATAGAGGATAGGAAAGGATAGGATAGAGGATAGGATAGAGGATAGGATAGAGGATAAGATAGGATAGAGGATAGGATAGGATAGAGGAGAGGATAGGATAGAGGATAGGATAGGATAGATGATATTATAGGATAGAGGATAGGATATGATAGAGTAAACGATATTATAGAGGATAGGATAGGATAGAGGATCGGATAGAGGATAGGATAGGATAGAGGATGGTATAGAGGATAGGATAGAGGATAGGATAGGATAGAGGATAGGACAGGACAGAGGATAGGATAGGATACGATAGAGGATAGGATAGATGATAGGATAGGATAGAGGATCTGAAAGAGGATACGATCGGATAGAGGATAGGATAGGATAGAGGATCGGATAGGATAGAGGATCTGATAGAGGATACGATCGGATAGAGGATAGGATAGGATAGAGGATCGGATAGGTAATTGGATAGGATAGGGGAGAGGATAAGGTAGAGGCTAGTATAGGATAGAGGATCTGATAGAGGATAGGATAGGATGGAGGATAGGATAGGATCGAGGATAGGATAGGTAATTGGATAGGATAGAGGATAGGATAATTTAGAGGATAGTATAGGATAGAGGATAGGATAGAGGATCGGATAGGATAGGATAGAGGATAGGATAGAGGATAGGGTAGAGGATCGAATAGAGGATAGGATAGGATAGAGGATAGGATAGGATAGAGGATAGGATAGAGGATAGGATAGGATAGAGGATAGGATAGGATAGAGGATAGATAGGATAGAGGATAGGATTGGATAGAGGATAGGATAGGATAGAGGATCGGATAGAGGATAGGATAGGATAGAGGATAGTATAGGATAGAGGATAGGATAGGTAATTGGATAGGATAGAGGATAGGATAATTTAGAGGATAGTATAGGATAGAGGATAGGATAGAGGATCGGATAGGATAGGATAGAGGATAGGATAGAGGATAGGGTAGAAGATCGGATAGAGGATAGGATAGGATAGAGGATAGGATAGGATAGAGGATAGAATAGAGGATAGGATAGGATAACGGATAGGATAGGATAGAGGATAGGATAGGATAGGATAGAGGATAGGATAGGATAGAGGATAGGATAGAGGATCGGATAGAGGATAGGATAGAGGATCGGATAGAGGATAGGATAGGATAGAGGAAAGGATAGGATAGAGGAAAGGATAGGATAGAGGATAGGATAGGTAATTGGATAGGATAGAGGATAGGATAAGGTAGAGGATAGTATAGGATAGAGTATAGGATAGGATAGAGGATAGGATAGGATAAAGGATAGGATAGGATAGAGGATAGGATAGGATAGAGGATCGGACAGAGGATAGGATAGGATAGAGGATAGGATAGGATAGAGGATAGAGTAGGATAGAGGATAGGATAGGATAAAGGATAGGATTCGATAGAGGATCGGATAGAGGATAGGATAGGATAGAGGATAGGATAGGATAGAGGATAGTATAGGATAGAGGATAGGATCGAATAGAGGATAGGATAGGATACAGGATAGGATAGGATAGGATAGAGGATAGGATAGGATAGGATAGAGGATAGGAAAGGATAGGATAGAGGATAGGATAGAGGATAGGATAGAGGATAGGATAGGATAGAGGATAGGATAGGATAGAGGAGAGGATAGGATAGAGGATAGGATAGGATAGATGATATTATAGGATAGAGGATAGGATATGATAGAGTAAACGATATTATAGAGGATAGGATAGGATAGAGGATCGGATAGAGGATAGGATAGGATAGAGGATGGTATAGAGGATAGGATAGAGGATAGGATAGGATAGAGGATAGGACAGGACAGAGGATAGGATAGGATACGATAGAGGATACGATCGGATAGAGGATAGGATAGGATAGAGGATCGGATAGGTAATTGGATAGGATAGGGGAGAGGATAAGGTAGAGGCTAGTATAGGATAGAGGATCTGATAGAGGATAGGATAGGATGGAGGATAGGATAGGATCGAGGATAGGATAGGTAATTGGATAGGATAGAGGATAGGATAATTTAGAGGATAGTATAGGATAGAGGATAGGATAGAGAATCGGATAGGATAGGATAGAGGATAGGATAGGATAGAGGATAGTATAGGATAGAGGATAGGATCGAATAGAGGATAGGATAGGATACAGGATAGGATAGGATAGAGGATAGGATAGGATAGGATAGAGGATAGGAAAGGATAGGATAGAGGATAGGATAGAGGATAGGATAGAGGATAGGATAGAGGATAGGATAGGATAGAGGATAGGATAGGATAGAGGAGAGGATAGGATAGAGGATAGGATAGGATAGATGATATTATAGGATAGAGGATAGGATATGATAGAGTAAACGATATTATAGAGGACAGGATAGGATAGAGGATCGGATAGAGGATAGGATAGGATAGAGGATGGTATAGAGGATAGGATAGAGGATAGGATAGGATAGAGGATAGGACAGGACAGAGGATAGGATAGGATACGATAGAGGATAGGATAGGATACGATAGAGGATAGGATAGATGATAGGATAGGATAGAGGATCTGATAGAGGATACGATCGGATAGAGGATAGGATAGGATAGAGGATCGGATAGGATAGAGGATCTGATAGATGATACGATCGGATAGAGGATAGGATAGGATAGAGGATCGGATAGGTAATTGGATAGGATAGGGGAGAGGATAAGGTAGAGGCTAGTATAGGATAGAGGATCTGATAGAGGATAGGATAGGATGGAGGATAGGATAGGATCGAGGATAGGATAGGTAATTGGATAGGATAGAGGATAGGATAATTTAGAGGATAGTATAGGATAGAGGATAGGATAGAGGATCGGATAGGATAGGATAGAGGATAGGATAGAGGATAGGGTAGACGATCGGATAGAGGATAGAATAGGATAGAGGAAAGAATAGGATAGAGGATAGGATAGGTAATTGGATAGGATAGAGGATAGGATAAGTTAGAGGATAGTATAGGATAGAGGATAGGATAGGATAGAGGATAGGATAGGATAAAGGATAGGATAGGATAGAGGATAGGATAGGATAGAGGATAGAATAGGATAGATGATAGGATAGGATAGAGAACAGGATAGGATAGAGGATAGGATAGGATAGAGGATATTATAGAGGATAGGATAGGATAGAAGATAGGAAAGGATAGAGGATAGGATGGGATAGAGGATAGGATAGGATAGAGGATAGGCTGGATAGAGGATAGGATAGGATAGAGGATAGGATAGGATAGAGGATAGGATAGAGGATAGGATAGGATAGAGGATAGGATAGGATAGAGGATAGGATAGGATAGAGGATAGGATAGAGGATAGGATAGGATAGAGGCCAGGATAGAGGATCGGATAGAGGATAGGATAGGATAGAGGAAAGGATAGGATAGAGGATAGGATAGGTAATTGGATAGGATAGAGGATAGGATAAGGTGGAGGATAGTATAGGATAGAGGATAGGATAGGATAGAGGATAGGATAGGATAAAGGATAGGATAGGATAGAGGATAGGATAGGATAGAGGATAGGATAGGTTAGAGGATAGGATAGAATAGAGGATAGGATAGGACAGAGGATAGAATAGGACAGATGATAGGATAGGATAGAGAATAGGATAGGATAGAGGATAGGATAGAGGATACGATAGAGGATCGGATAGAGGATAGGATAGGATAGAGGAAAGGATAGGATAGAGGATAGGATAGGTAATTGGATAGGATAGAGGATAGGATAAGTTAGAGGATAGTATAGGATAGAGGATAGGATAGGATAGAGGATAGGATAGGATAAAGGATAGGATAGGATAGAGGATAGGATAGAGGATAGAATAGGATAGATGATAGAATAGGATAGAGAATAGGATAGGATAGAGGATAGGATAGGATAGAGGATAGGATCGAGGATAGGATAGGATAGAGGATAGGAAAGGATAGAGGATAGGATGGGATAGAGGATAGGATAGGATAGAGGATAGGATAGGATAGAGGATAGGATAGGATAGAGGATAGGGTAGGATAGATGATATTATAGGATAGAGGATAGGATATGATAGAGTAAACGATATTATAGAGGATAGGATAGGATACAGGATCGGATAGAGGATAGGATAGGATAGAGGATAGGACAGGAACGAGGATAGGATAGGATACGATAGAGGATAGGATAGATGATAGGATAGGATAGAGGATCTGATAGAGGATACGATCGGATAGAGGATAGGATAGGATAGAGGATCGGATAGGTAATTGGATAGGATAGGGGAGAGGATAAGGTAGAGGCTAGTATAGGATAGAGGACCTGATAGAGGATAGGATAGGATGGAGGATAGGATAGGATCGAGGATAGGATAGGTAATTGGATAGGATAGAGGATAGGATAAGGTAGAGGATAGTATAGGATAGAGGATAGGATAGAGGATCGGATAGGATAGGATAGAGGATAGGATAGAGGATAGGGTAGAGGATCGGATAGAGGATAGGATAGGATAGAGGAAAGGATAGGATAGAGGATAGGATAGGTAATTGGATAGGATAGAGGATAGGATAAGTTAGAGGATAGTATAGGATAGAGGATAGGATAGGATAGAGGATAGGATAGGATAAGGGATAGGATAGTATAGAGGATAGGATAGGATAGAGGATTGGATAGAGGATAGGATAGAGGATAGGATAGGATAGAGGAAAGGATAGGATAGAGGATAGGATAGGTAATTGGATAGGATAGAGGATAGGATAAGGTAGAGGATAGTATAGGATAGAGGATAGGATGGGATAGAGGATAGGATAGGATAAAGGATAGGATAGAGGATAGGATAGGATAGAGGATAGGATAGGATAGAGGATAGGATAGGATAGAGGATAGGATAGGTAATTGGATAGGATAGAGGATAGAGTAGGATAGAGGATAGGATAGAGGATAGGATAGGATAGAGGATAGGAAAGGATAGAGGATAGGATGGGGTAGAGGATAGGATAGGATAGAGGATAGGATAGGATAGAGGATAGGATAGGATAGAGGATAGGATAGAGGATAGGATAGGATAGAGGATAGGATAGGATAGAGGATAGGATAGGTAATTGGATAGGATAGAGGATAGGATAGGATAGAGGATAGGATAGGATAGAGGATAGGATAGGATAGAGGATAGGATAGGTAATTGGATAGGATAGAGGATAGAGTAGGATAGAGGATAGGATAGAGGAGAGGATAGGATAGAGGATAGGATAGGAAAGAGGAAAGGATAGGATACGATAGAGGATAGGATAGATGATACGATAGGATAGAGGATCTGATAGAGGATACGATCGGATAGAGGATAGGATAGGATAGAGGATCGGATAGGTTATTGGATAGGATAGGGGAGAGGATAAGGTAGAGGCTAGTATAGGATAGAGGATCTGATAGAGGATAGGATAGGATGGAGGATAGGATAGGATCGAGGATAGGATAGGTAATTGGATAGGATAGAGGATAGGATATGGTAGAGGATAGTATAGGATAGAGGATAGGATAGAGGATCGGATAGGATAGGATAGAGGATAGGATAGAGGATAGGATAGGATAGAGGATAGGATAGGTAATTGGATAGGATAGAGTATAGGATAAGGTAGAGGATAGGATAGGATAGGATAGAGGATAGGATAGGATAGAGGATAGGATAGAGGATCGGATAGAGGATAGGATAGGATAGAGGAAAGGATAGGATAGAGGATAGGATAGGTAATTGGATAGGATAGAGGATAGGATAAGGTAGAGGATAGTATAGGATAGAGGATAGGATAGGATAGAGTATAGGATAGGATAAAGGATAGGATAGGATAGAGGATAGGATAGGATAGAGGATAGGATAGGATAGAGGATCAGATAGAGGATAGGATAGGATAGAGGATCGGATAGAGGATAGGATAGGATAGAGGATAGGATAGGATAGAGGATAGGATAGGATAGAGGATAGGATAGGATAGAGGATAGAGTAGGATAGAGGATAGGAAAGGATAAAGAATAGGATTGGATAGAGGATCGGATAGAGGATAGAATAGGATAGAGGATAGGATAGGATAGAGGATAGTATAGGATAGAGGATAGGATAGAATAGAGGATAGGATAGGATAAAGGATAGGATAGGATAGAGGATAGGATAGGATAGGATAGAGGATAGGATAGGATAGGATAGGATAGGATAGGATAGGATAGAGGATAGGATAGGATAGGATAGAGGATAGGATAGGATAGGATAGAGGATAGGATAGAGGATAGGATAGAGGATAGGATAGGACAGAGGATCGGATAGAGGATAGGATAGGATAGAGGATAGTATAGGATAGAGGATAGGATAGGTAATTGGATAGGATAGAGGATAGGATAATTTAGAGGATAGTATAGGATAGAGGATAGGATAGAGGATCGGATAGGATAGGATAGAGGATAGGATAGAGGATAGGGTAGAAGATCGGATAGAGGATAGGATAGGATAGAGGATAGGATAGGATAGAGGATAGAATAGAGGATAGGATAGGATAACGGATAGGATAGGATAGAGGATAGGATAGGATAGGATAGAGGATAGGATAGGATAGAGGATAGGATAGAGGATCGGATAGAGGATAGGATAGAGGATCGGATAGAGGATAGGATAGGATAGAGGAAAGGATAGGATAGAGGAAAGGATAGGATAGAGGATAGGATAGGTAATTGGATAGGATAGAGGATAGGATAAGGTAGAGGATAGTATAGGATAGAGTATAGGATAGGATAGAGGATAGGATAGGATAAAGGATAGGATAGGATAGAGGATAGGATAGGATAGAGGATCGGACAGAGGATAGGATAGGATAGAGGATAGGATAGGATAGAGGATAGAGTAGGATAGAGGATAGGATAGGATAAAGGATAGGATTCGATAGAGGATCGGATAGAGGATAGGATAGGATAGAGGATAGGATAGGATAGAGGATAGTATAGGATAGAGGATAGGATCGAATAGAGGATAGGATAGGATACAGGATAGGATAGGATAGAGGATAGGATAGGATAGGATAGAGGATAGGAAAGGATAGGATAGAGGATAGGATAGAGGATAGGATAGAGGATAGGATAGGATAGAGGATAGGATAGGATAGAGGAGAGGATAGGATAGAGGATAGGATAGGATAGATGATATTATAGGATAGAGGATAGGATATGATAGAGTAAACGATATTATAGAGGATAGGATAGGATAGAGGATCGGATAGAGGATAGGATAGGATAGAGGATGGTATAGAGGATAGGATAGAGGATAGGATAGGATAGAGGATAGGACAGGACAGAGGATAGGATAGGATACGATAGAGGATAGGGTAGATGATAGGATAGGATAGAGGATCTGATAGAGGATACGATCGGATAGAGGATAGGATAGGATAGAGGATCGGATAGGTAATTGGATAGGATAGGGGAGAGGATAAGGTAGAGGCTAGTATAGGATAGAGGATCTGATAGAGGATAGGATAGGATGGAGGATAGGATAGGATCGAGGATAGGATAGGTAATTGGATAGGATAGAGGATAGGATAATTTAGAGGATAGTATAGGATAGAGGATAGGATAGAGAATCGGATAGGATAGGATAGAGGATAGGATAGGATAGAGGATAGTATAGGATAGAGGATAGGATCGAATAGAGGATAGGATAGGATACAGGATAGGATAGGATAGAGGATAGGATAGGATAGGATAGAGGATAGGAAAGGATAGGATAGAGGATAGGATAGAGGATAGGATAGAGGATAGGATAGAGGATAGGATAGGATAGAGGATAGGATAGGATAGAGGAGAGGATAGGATAGAGGATAGGATAGGATAGATGATATTATAGGATAGAGGATAGGATATGATAGAGTAAACGATATTATAGAGGATAGGATAGGATAGAGGATCGGATAGAGGATAGGATAGGATAGAGGATGGTATAGAGGATAGGATAGAGGATAGGGTAGACGATCGGATAGAGGATAGAATAGGATAGAGGAAAGAATAGGATAGAGGATAGGATAGGTAATTGGATAGGATAGAGGATAGGATAAGTTAGAGGATAGTATAGGATAGAGGATAGGATAGGATAGAGGATAGGATAGGATAAAGGATAGGATAGGATAGAGGATAGGATAGGATAGAGGATAGAATAGGATAGATGATAGGATAGGATAGAGAACAGGATAGGATAGAGGATAGGATAGGATAGAGGATATTATAGAGGATAGGATAGGATAGAAGATAGGAAAGGATAGAGGATAGGATGGGATAGAGGATAGGATAGGATAGAGGATAGGCTGGATAGAGGATAGGATAGGATAGAGGATAGGATAGGATAGAGGATAGGATAGAGGATAGGATAGGATAGAGGATAGGATAGGATAGAGGATAGGATAGGATAGAGGATAGGATAGAGGATAGGATAGGATAGAGGCCAGGATAGAGGATCGGATAGAGGATAGGATAGGATAGAGGAAAGGATAGGATAGAGGATAGGATAGGTAATTGGATAGGATAGAGGATAGGATAAGGTGGAGGATAGTATAGGATAGAGGATAGGATAGGATAGAGGATAGGATAGGATAAAGGATAGGATAGGATAGAGGATAGGATAGGATAGAGGATAGGATAGGTTAGAGGATAGGATAGAATAGAGGATAGGATAGGACAGAGGATAGAATAGGACAGATGATAGGATAGGATAGAGAATAGGATAGGATAGAGGATAGGATAGAGGATACGATAGAGGATCGGATAGAGGATAGGATAGGATAGAGGAAAGGATAGGATAGAGGATAGGATAGGTAATTGGATAGGATAGAGGATAGGATAAGTTAGAGGATAGTATAGGATAGAGGATAGGATAGGATAGAGGATAGGATAGGATAAAGGATAGGATAGGATAGAGGATAGGATAGAGGATAGAATAGGATAGATGATAGAATAGGATAGAGAATAGGATAGGATAGAGGATAGGATAGGATAGAGGATAGGATCGAGGATAGGATAGGATAGAGGATAGGAAAGGATAGAGGATAGGATGGGATAGAGGATAGGATAGGATAGAGGATAGGATAGGATAGAGGATAGGATAGGATAGAGGATAGGGTAGGATAGATGATATTATAGGATAGAGGATAGGATATGATAGAGTAAACGATATTATAGAGGATAGGATAGGATACAGGATCGGATAGAGGATAGGATAGGATAGAGGATGGTATAGAGGATAGGATAGAGGATAGGATAGGATAGAGGATAGGACAGGAACGAGGATAGGATAGGATACGATAGAGGATAGGATAGATGATAGGATAGGATAGAGGATCTGATAGAGGATACGATCGGATAGAGGATAGGATAGGATAGAGGATCGGATAGGTAATTGGATAGGATAGGGGAGAGGATAAGGTAGAGGCTAGTATAGGATAGAGGACCTGATAGAGGATAGGATAGGATGGAGGATAGGATAGGATCGAGGATAGGATAGGTAATTGGATAGGATAGAGGATAGGATAAGGTAGAGGATAGTATAGGATAGAGGATAGGATAGAGGATCGGATAGGATAGGATAGAGGATAGGATAGAGGATAGGGTAGAGGATCGGATAGAGGATAGGATAGGATAGAGGAAAGGATAGGATAGAGGATAGGATAGGTAATTGGATAGGATAGAGGATAGGATAAGTTAGAGGATAGTATAGGATAGAGGATAGGATAGGATAGAGGATAGGATAGGATAAAGGATAGGATAGTATAGAGGATAGGATAGGATAGAGGATTGGATAGAGGATAGGATAGAGGATAGGATAGGATAGAGGAAAGGATAGGATAGAGGATAGGATAGGTAATTGGATAGGATAGAGGATAGGATAAGGTAGAGGATAGTATAGGATAGAGGATAGGATGGGATAGAGGATAGGATAGGATAAAGGATAGGATAGAGGATAGGATAGGATAGAGGATATGATAGGATAGAGGATAGGATAGGATAGAGGATAGGATAGGTAATTGGATAGGATAGAGGATAGGATAGGATAGAGGATAGGATAGAGGATCGGATAGAGGATAGGATAGGATAGAGGAAAGGACAGGATAGAGGATAGGATAGGTAATTGGATAGGATAGAGGATAGGATAAGGTAGAGGATAGTATAGGATAGAGGATAGGATAGGATAGAGTATAGGATAGGATAAAGGATAGGATAGGATAGAGGATAGGATAGGATAGAGGATAGGATAGGATAGAGGATCAGATAGAGGATAGGATAGGATAGAGGATCGGATAGAGGATAGGATAGGATAGAGGATAGGATAGGATAGAGGATAGGATAGGATAGAGGATAGAGTAGGATAGAGGATAGGAAAGGATAAAGAATAGGATTGGATAGAGGATCGGATAGAGGATAGAATAGGATAGAGGATAGGATAGGATAGAGGATAGTATAGGATAGAGGATAGGATAGAATAGAGGATAGGATAGGATAAAGGATAGGATAGGATAGAGGATAGGATAGGATAGGATAGAGGATAGGATAGGATAGGATAGGATAGGATAGGATAGAGGATAGGATAGGATAGGATAGAGGATAGGATAGGATAGGATAGAGGATAGGATAGAGGATAGGATAGAGGATAGGATAGGACAGAGGATCGGATAGAGGATAGGATAGGATAGAGGATAGGATATGATAGAGTAAACGATATTATAGAGGATAGGATAGGACAGAGGATCGGATAGAGGATAGGATAGGATAGAGGATGGCATAGAGGATAGGATAGAGGATAGGATTGGATAGAGGATAGGATAGGAAAGAGGATAGGATAGGATACGATAGAGGATAGGATAGATGATAGGATAGGATAGAGGAACTGATAGAGGATACGATCGGATAGAGGATAGGATAGAGGATAGGGTAGAGGATCGGATAGAGGATAGGATAGGATAGAGGAAAGGATAGGATAGAGGATAGGATAGGTAATTGGATAGGATAGAGGATAGGATAAGTTAGAGGATAGTATAGGATAGAGGATAGGATAGAGGATCGGATAGGATAGGATAGAGGATAGGATAGATGATAGGATAGGATAGAGGATCTGATAGAGGATACGATCGGATAGAGGATAGGATAGGATAGAGGATCGGATAGAGGATAGAATAGGATAGAGGATAGGATAGGATAGAGGATAGTATAGGATAGAGGATAGGATAGAGTAGAGGATAGGATAGGATAAAGGAGAGGATAGGATAGAGGATAGGATAGCATAGAGGATAGGATAGTATAGAGGATAGAATAGGATAGATGATATTATAGGATAGAGGATAGGATATGATAGAGTAAACGATATTCTAGAGGATAGGATAGGATAGAGGATCGGATAGAGGATAGGATAGGATAGAGGATGGTATAGAGGATAGGATAGAGGATAGGATAGGATAGAGGATAGGATAGGATAGAGGATAGGATAGGATAGAGGATAGGATAGGATAGAGAATAGGATAGGATAGAGGATAGGATAGGATAGAGGATAGGATAGGATAGAGGATAGGGTAGGATAGATGATATTATAGGATAGAGGATAGGATATGATAGAGTAAACGATATTATAGAGGATAGGATAGGATACAGGATCGGATAGAGGATAGGATAGGATAGAGGATGGTATAGAGGATAGGATAGAGGATAGGATAGGATAGAGGATAGGACAGGAACGAGGATAGGATAGGATACGATAGAGGATAGGATAGATGATAGGATAGGATAGAGGATCTGATAGAGGATACGATCGGATAGAGGATAGGATAGGATAGAGGATCGGATAGGTAATTGGATAGGATAGGGGAGAGGATAAGGTAGAGGCTAGTATAGGATAGAGGACCTGATAGAGGATAGGATAGGATGGAGGATAGGATAGGATCGAGGATAGGATAGGTAATTGGATAGGATAGAGGATAGGATAAGGTAGAGGATAGTATAGGATAGAGGATAGGATAGAGGATCGGATAGGATAGGATAGAGGATAGGATAGAGGATAGGGTAGAGGATCGGATAGAGGATAGGATAGGATAGAGGAAAGGATAGGATAGAGGATAGGATAGGTAATTGGATAGGATAGAGGATAGGATAAGTTAGAGGATAGTATAGGATAGAGGATAGGATAGGATAGAGGATAGGATAGGATAAAGGATAGGATAGTATAGAGGATAGGATAGGATAGAGGATTGGATAGAGGATAGGATAGAGGATAGGATAGGATAGAGGAAAGGATAGGATAGAGGATAGGATAGGTAATTGGATAGGATAGAGGATAGGATAAGGTAGAGGATAGTATAGGATAGAGGATAGGATGGGATAGAGGATAGGATAGGATAAAGGATAGGATAGAGGATAGGATAGGATAGAGGATATGATAGGATAGAGGATAGGATAGGATAGAGGATAGGATAGGTAATTGGATAGGATAGAGGATAGGATAGGATAGAGGATAGGATAGAGGATCGGATAGAGGATAGGATAGGATAGAGGAAAGGACAGGATAGAGGATAGGATAGGTAATTGGATAGGATAGAGGATAGGATAAGGTAGAGGATAGTATAGGATAGAGGATAGGATAGGATAGAGTATAGGATAGGATAAAGGATAGGATAGGATAGAGGATAGGATAGGATAGAGGATAGGATAGGATAGAGGATCAGATAGAGGATAGGATAGGATAGAGGATCGGATAGAGGATAGGATAGGATAGAGGATAGGATAGGATAGAGGATAGGATAGGATAGAGGATAGAGTAGGATAGAGGATAGGAAAGGATAAAGAATAGGATTGGATAGAGGATCGGATAGAGGATAGAATAGGATAGAGGATAGGATAGGATAGAGGATAGTATAGGATAGAGGATAGGATAGAATAGAGGATAGGATAGGATAAAGGATAGGATAGGATAGAGGATAGGATAGGATAGGATAGAGGATAGGATAGGATAGGATAGGATAGGATAGGATAGAGGATAGGATAGGATAGGATAGGATAGAGGATAGGATAGGATAGGATAGAGGATAGGATAGAGGATAGGATAGAGGATAGGATAGGACAGAGGATCGGATAGAGGATAGGATAGGATAGAGGATAGGATATGATAGAGTAAACGATATTATAGAGGATAGGATAGGACAGAGGATCGGATAGAGGATAGGATAGGATAGAGGATGGCATAGAGGATAGGATAGAGGATAGGATTGGATAGAGGATAGGATAGGAAAGAGGATAGGATAGGATACGATAGAGGATAGGATAGATGATAGGATAGGATAGAGGATCTGATAGAGGATACGATCGGATAGAGGATAGGATAGAGGATAGGGTAGAGGATCGGATAGAGGATAGGATAGGATAGAGGAAAGGATAGGATAGAGGATAGGATAGGTAATTGGATAGGATAGAGGATAGGATAAGTTAGAGGATAGTATAGGATAGAGGATAGGATAGAGGATCGGATAGGATAGGATAGAGGATAGGATAGATGATAGGATAGGATAGAGGATCTGATAGAGGATACGATCGGATAGAGGATAGGATAGGATAGAGGATCGGATAGAGGATAGAATAGGATAGAGGATAGGATAGGATAGAGGATAGTATAGGATAGAGGATAGGATAGAGTAGAGGATAGGATAGGATAAAGGAGAGGATAGGATAGAGGATAGGATAGCATAGAGGATAGGATAGTATAGAGGATAGAATAGGATAGATGATATTATAGGATAGAGGATAGGATATGATAGAGTAAACGATATTCTAGAGGATAGGATAGGATAGAGGATCGGATAGAGGATAGGATAGGATAGAGGATGGTATAGAGGATAGGATAGAGGATAGGATAGGATAGAGGATAGGATAGGATAGAGGATAGGATAGGATAGAGGATAGGATAGGATAGAGAATAGGATAGGATAGAGGATAGGATAGGATAGAGGATAGGATAGAGGATATGATAGGATAGAGGATAGGAAAGGATAGAGGATAGGATAGGATAAAGGATAGGATAGGATAGAGGATAGGATAGGATAGAGGATAGGATAGGATAGAGGATAGGATAGGATAGAGGATAGGATAGGATAGGATAGAGGATAGGATAGAGGATCGGGCGGACCGAGGGGATATGGGCTTAGTAGTGGTGACTCGGATCCACTACTAGGTATGCCACAGTAGTGGCGGTCATATCCCTAAAATCCTCTACGCTCCACCTCCTCGTGGTGGTCCCTGGGAACACACATAGTTATGTGTTGCTAACGGAGCGAGGGGTATTCCGCGGGAAGTAGTCCTAATGATGTGTGAGGCGATGCCGGCGGGATCTTCGGATCCTGGCAGGGCCTCCCTTGCCGGTAAGGCTCACACGGAGGGATGAAAAGCTGCGGAATGGGTCCCGCGATAACGACCGGGGAGGTCGCCGCAGGGCCCTTGCCGTAAACCGGTGGTCATGTTTTACCGGAACGGTGGTCTTGCCTTAACCGGCCGGGCCGCGAGGATGATAACCTCTATAAAAAATCCCCAACCCTAAGCTTGGTGCGCGGTGAGAGGGTACGCCCTTGTTACAGGGCGTGGCTGGTGGGGTACATCAGCCACTAGCGCACCAACGTCTGGATACCTGGCGAACTCCAGCGGAAATTAGCCTTACCCGGGCAAGGAGGCTCTGCCCGGGCGGACGTGTTTTTTCCTGCCAATCTCGTGGGACCAGAAATGGAAACAAATAACGAAAAAAATCTCGATGTTGTGGGGGAGGCTGCCGATACGGCAGCAGCGACGGTGGGGGAAGAGACGGCAGCGGTCACTGCCGGGGAGGGGATGGCAGCGGTTACTGCCGGGGAGGACGCGGTCGTGGTCATCGCGGACGAGGACTCGGATGGGGATGAAACAATCATCTCCATCTCGAGCTCCGTCGGCTCGATCGTGACGCGCGGGGGCGCGGAGAAGCGGGGCGCGACATCTGGGGTCTCTGACCCCAAGCGTGCCCGGTTAGAGGGGGGGCAGCACACCCGCGGCGGGTCGGTGTCGCGGACGGACCCCGGGGAGGGCTCGTCGGGGACGCCCATCATGGATCTGGCCCTCGGCGGCCGCGCCGAGAGGAGTCAGAAGAGGAGGGTCGGTGACCTCATCGAGCTGGGTGGGAGGATGCCGAAAGCGCAGCTAGTAGGGGAGGTGGAGGAGGCGATGTTGAGGGTGGAGAGAGTCTCCACCGTCTCAAAGGGCCTCAAGGGGGACCTGGCTAAAGACTTGCGGGATTGTTCTGCAGTCGCCAGGGCCCACTGCACCACCTTGATGCAGCGGTGCTTTACCGGGATGGCGTGGCAGGGGAGCCAGGAGGTGGCCCGTCTCCGCGAGCAGAACGCGGCCCTCGCGAAGGAGGCGGGTGACCTCCGGTCGAGGCTCCGGTCAATGGAGGCCGGGCGGCGGGCGAACACCGACAGTGGTCGCCGGGCGGGACATGCGCCAATAGGGGAAGCGCCCCCCGCCTCCTCGACAGCGGGGGTCCGTACGCGGGGGACGGAGGCGATGGGGTCGTCGGGGGAGGGAGTGGGAGTTTTGGACTCCGAAGCCCTGCTTCTCCGGGTCGGCGCGCTGATAACGGCCAGGAACCGGGAGCTAGAGGCCCGGATGGAGGAGCGGATCCGGACGATTCTGGCCGGGTTGGCCCCGGCCCTCCGGGCGGAGGGTAAATCGGCGCGCGAGGCGACGCCGGCGGCTTCTCTGCCGGCGACGTCTGTCACCAAGGGGACTGGACCGGTGGTCGTGTCCAACGTGAGGGTGGTGCCCCCCGTTGTCATTCCGCCACCGGTCGTCCCGGCCTCGTGGATGGAGGTGACGAGCAAGGCGGCGAAGAGGGCCAAGAAGAAGATGGCCGCGGAGGAGGCTGCGGCGAGAGCAGTCGCGGCCGAGGCAGCTGCCGCCGCTTCACGGCTGCAGGCTGCGAGGGAGCCGAGGGCGGCGGGCGGCGCACGAGTGCAGGGCGGCGCGAGCGCGGCGAAGCCCGCCGCCGGGAGGGACGGTGGCCTGGGACGCACCCCCAGAACCGGAGCAGTGGCCATCACCATCCCCGAGAGCTGCAAGCTCACTTATTCGGAGGTGATGGCCAGGGCAAAAGAGAGGGTGGACCTCAAGGCTATCGGGATCGAGTCGGGGGTGCTTCCCAGGCGGTCGAAAACCGGCGGGATCCTCCTGGAGGTCAGGGGCACGGGGTGCCAGGAGAAGGCACGGGCCCTCTCCGGGAGGATCGCCGAGGCGCTTGGGGGGACCGGGGTTAAGGTCTCCCAGGCGGTCAAGCGCGGCGAGGTGCGCGTGGCGGGCCTGGACGACTCGGTGTCGTCCGGGGACGTAGCGGTGGCGCTGGCGGCGGCGGGGGGGTGTTCCGCGGCGGAGTTCCGGGTCGGCGAGATCCGCAGACCCGCCTCGGAGCAGGCGCTGGGCTCCTGTTGGGCCCAGGGCCCCCTCGCGGCCGTCAAGAAAGTGGTGGCGGGAGGCCGGCTGCTGGTCGGCTGGTCCTCGGCCCGCGTCGAGGCGCTGAGGGAGCGGCCCCTCCAATGCTTCCGTTGCTTGGAGACGGGGCACACGCGGGCGACATGCAAGAGCGCGGTCGACAGAGGCGCGATGTGCTACCGCTGCGGGACGGCGGAGCACCGGGCTTCGGCCTGCAAGGCCGCCCCCAGGTGTCCGCTCTGCGCGGACCTGGGGAGACCATCGGGCCATAGATTCGGGGCCAAAGCGTGTGCCCCGGCTCCCAAGAGGGGCCGCGCGGCGACGAAAGAGAAGGGCGCGTCTGGGGCTGCATCCGCGCAGCGGCCGCAGACGGCGCCGGGGGCCCGGCCCTCCCAGGGAGGGGACTCTGCAAAGCCCATGTTAGAGTAGGTACTTTTAATCCTACTCCGGTTCTGCAGGCGAACCTCAACCACTCGCGCGCGGCACAGGACCTGTTTGTCCAAGCCGTGCGCGAGTGGGGGGCTGGGCTGGCAGTTGCGGCGGAGCCGTACGCAATCCCCGAACACCCCTTCTGGGTGGGGGACGAGATCGGCTCCGTAGTAATAGTGGCGGGAAGCCGCCCCGGGTCCCCGTCGGTCTCCCTTCTGGAGCGGGGCGAGGGATTCGTGGCGGTGCAATGGGGGGACATCGCGGTTGTCGGGATCTACATCTCGCCGAGCTGTGGCCTCGATCAATTTCGGGGGTTCCTGGGTGGGCTGAACAGCTGCATCGCGCGGTGCAGCGCCCGCCCGGTTCTCGTTTTGGGAGACTTCAATGCCCACGCGGTATCGTGGGGGAGTCCCAGGACGACCACTAGGGGTAGCGAGGTGTTAACCTGGGCGGCCGGCCTGGATCTCCGGTTGATTAACCGGGGATCCACGCCGACGTGCGTGCGTCCGCAGGGGGTCTCGATTGTCGACCTGACATGGGGGACTCCCTCGGCCGTGCGCCGGGTGTCGGGATGGAGGGTGGCCGAGGAGATAGAGATTGCGTCAGACCATACGCCCATCGTCATGGACGTGTGGCCCACCCTCCACGCGCGGGATTCCCGGCCGGGCCGGGGGGACCGACGGCCGCGATGGGCCTTGAAGCGGCTGGACGCGGACGCGTTCGGGGCCGCGGTAGCCGCGGCGACATGGACGGGGCCGGCCCTGTCCGAGCTGGCGCCTGCGCAAGGGGCGAGGCGGCTGCGGGAGGTAATGACGGCGGTGTGCGACACCGCCATGCCCTGCAGCCGGTTCGCCCCCAGGAGGGCGGCGTACTGGTGGTCCGCCGGCATTGCGGAGCTCCGGCGTGCCTGCAATGCCGCGCGGCGTCGGTACGGCCGAGCGCGTAGGAGGCGCGACGACGAGGAGGCGACGGCGAGGCTCGGCGGGGAGTACCGAGCCGCGCTCGGGGTTCTCCGCAGGGCTATCGCGCGGGCCAAGGCCGACGCGTGGTCGGAGCTCGTCGGCATGGTGGACTCCGATCCATGGGGGCGCCCGTACAAGCTTGTCATGAACAAGCTGCGCGCGTGGGCGCCTCCGGTGACGGAGTCGATGGACCCCCACCTGCTCGAGGGAGTGGTGGCGTCCCTCTTCCCGCGAGAGGGGGGACAACTGCGCCGCTCCCATTGGGAACAGGAGCCTCTCTCCTGGTCCGCAGAGTGGGAGGTGTCGGCCGGCGAGCTGGGTGAGGCGATGGCCAGGGCGCGGCGGGTGGGCCGCAAGGCCCCGGGCCCGGACGGGGTGCCGGGCCGCGCGTTGGTCTTGGCCCTGGAGGGGGGACTCGCCGCCGAACTCCGGCAGCTGTATAACGGCTGTCTGAGGGAGGGGGTGTTCCCCACGGAGTGGAAGTCGGGCAGGTTGGTCCTCCTTCCGAAGGGGGGCAAGTCCCGGGACTCGCCCTCAGGGTACCGGCCAATTTGTCTGCTGGACGAGGCGGGGAAGTTGTTCGAGCGCGTACTCGTTGGACGCCTCGTCCGGCACCTGTCGGCGGGAGGGGTCCCCGATCTGAGCGGGGTTCAATTCGGCTTCCGGGAGGGTCTCTCCACCGTCGACGCTATTCGGCGGGTGAGGGCTCTCTCGGAGGCCTGTACGAGGGGGGGGGGGGCGGTGTTGCGTTGGCGATATCCTTGGATATCGCTAACCCGTTCAACACCGTCCCCTGGGATCGGATAATGGAGGCCCTGGTCTTCCACCGGGTGCCTCTGTATCTCAGAAGGGTGATCGGGAGCTATCTCTCCGACAGGGGTATAGAGTATCCCGGCCGGTACGGGATGGTGCGCAGGGGCGTCGTGCGCGGGGTTCCGCAGGGCTCGGTGTTGGGCCCGTTGCTGTGGAATCTTGCGTACGATCGCGTCCTGCGGGAGGAGATGCCTCCCGGGGTCAGCCTGACGTGTTACGCCGACGACACGCTGGTATTGGCCACCGGGAGGTATGCGAAGGAGGCCATCTGCCTGGCGGAGCGCGGCGCGTGGCGCGCGGTGCGCGCGATCCGGTCGCTGGGCCTAGAGGTGTCCGTCGAGAAAACCAGGGCCATGTGGTTTCTCCGCTCGGCCCGGTTGGCGGCGCCTCCCCAGTGCTGGATCTGCGTGGGGGAGGGGATGGTCAAGGTCGGGTCCCAGATGCGGTACCTGGGACTCGAGCTTGACGGCCGGTGGCGTTTTGACCGCCACCTTGAGTCGCTGGCGCCCCGGGCGGAGAGGGCGACCGCTGCGCTCGGTCGCCTTCTCCCGAATCTCGGGGGACCCTGTGGACGGGTGCGTCGTCTGTTCGCGGTGGTGGTGCGAGTTTTGGTCCTGTACGGAGCCCCTGTATGGGCGCGCGATGTCTTGGCTAGGGGGCGCAGTGGCGGCACACGGTCGCTGCTGCGTCGCATCGAGCGCAGGCTGGCCATAGGCATCGTGCGGGGGTACCGCACCATTTCATACGCGACGGCGATGGTGATGTCGGGGCTGATCCCCCTCGAGCTGGAGGCCCGCGTGTTGGCGGATGTGCATACGCACTCCAGGGAACTCCGGCTCCGGGGGGTGGCCCCGGATCAGGCGCGGCTCATGGTGGATGAGCTCAGGCGACATGCTCGGCGGCACGCAGCCCGGGAGTGGCGCGATAGCCTTCCCGGGACGAGGGAGGGCGAGAGGCGGGCCGTTCGGGCCATCCTCCCGGTGTTCGATCAATGGAACGGGGGATGGATGGGGCATAGGGTCTCCTACCGTGTGACGCAGGTGATGAGCGGGCACGGGTGCTTCGGCGACTACCTGTGTCGCATCGGGAGGGAGACCGAGGAGGCGTGTCACCACTGCGGCGAGCCGCGGGACACGGCGCAACACACTCTGGAGGAGTGTCCGGCATGGGGGGGAGAGCGCCGTGGCCTGCGGCGCGCGGTGGGCCACGACCTCTCGCTCCCGGCTGTCGTCGCTGCGGCAGCCGGTGGCGAGGAGGCGTGGAGGGGGTTCGCTTCCTTCTGCGAGCGGGTTATGCTGCGGAAGGAGGCTGCGGAAGGGGATCGGGAGCGTAATCACGATCCCGGCCGAAGGGGGGGGAGGCGGCGCAGGGTACGCCCCGGGGGCGTACCCCCGTTGCGACGCCTCTGACGCGAGCGGGGACGCCCTTGATGATCTCGAGGCGGGGGATCGGATATCCCCTTACACTCGGTCACCAACGGCGTCCCCGGAGGCCGCCGGGCATCTCGGGCGGGGGCTCGGATGCTCATCGGGCGGCCTAACAGGGGGGGAAGGCGCCACGTCGTCCGTTGCGTGGTGCCTTCGGATAGAGTAGGTACGGGAGGGGGCCGCGTCCCCCCCTGGGTGGTATGCTAAGGCGGGGGCACACCGGATTGACATGCGCGCGCAGAGCACGGGTGCCCCCAGGAGTCTAGGGACGGACGGGGAGGAGTTAGTGGGTATACTCGGCGTTGCACCAACCAGCCGAGGAGTCCCACATAACCCGGACCACCCCCCCGGGGGGGGTTTGGGTATCCGTAACGAGATTACCTCTTCGAAAAAAAAAAAAAAAAAAAAAAAAAGGATAGAGGATCGGATAGAGGATAGGATAGGATAGAGGAAAGGATAGGATAGAGGATAGGATAGGTAATTGGATAGGATAGAGGATAGGATAAGGTAGAGGATAGTATAGGATAGAGGATAGGATAGGATAGAGGATAGGATATTATAAAGGATAGGATAGGATAGAGGATAGGATAGGATAGAGGGTCGGACAGAGGATAGGATAGGATAGAGGATAGGATAGGATAGAGGATAGAGTAGTATAGAGGATAGGATAGGATAAAGGATAGGATTGGATAGAGGATCGGATAGAGGATAGGATAGGATAGAGGATAGGATAGGATAGAGGATAGTATAGGATAGAGGATAGGATAGAATAGAGGATAGGATAGGATACAGGATAAGATAGGATAGAGGATAGGATACGATAGGATAGAGGATAGGAAAGGATAGGATAGAGGATAGGATAGAGGATAGGATAGGATAGAGGATAGGATAGGATAGAGGATAGGATAGGATAGAGGAGAGGATAGGATAGAGGATAGGATAGGATAGATGATATTATAGGATAGAGGATAGGATATGATAGAGCAAACGATATTATGGGGGATAGGATAGGATACAGGATCGGATAGAGGATAGGATAGGATAGAGGATGGTATAGAGGATAGGATAGAGGATAGGATAGGATAGAGGATAGGACAGGAAAGAGGATAGGATAGGATAGAGGATGGTATAGAGGATAGGATAGAGGATAGGATAGGATAGAGGATAGGACAGGAAAGAGGATAGGATAGGATACGATAGGATAGGATAGAAGATAGGATAGGATATAGGATAGGATATTATAGAGGATAGGATAGAGGATTGGATAGGATAGGATAGGATAGAGAATAGGATAGGATAGACGATATTATAGGATAGAGGATAGGATGGAGGATGGGATAGAGGATAGGATAGGATAGAGGATAGAGGATAGCATAGGATAGAAGATAGGATAGGATAGAGGATAGGATAGGATAGACGATAGGATAAGATAGAGGATAGGATAGCATAAAGGATAGGATAGGATTGACGATAGGATAGGATAGAGGATAGGATAGAGGATAGTATAGGATATAGGGTAAGATAGGATAGAGGATAGGAATGAGGATAGGATAGAGAATAGGATAGGATAGAATTGAGGATAGCATAGGATAGAAGATAGGATAGGATAGAGGATAGTATAGGGTAGAGGATAGTATAGTATAGAGGATATTATAGGATAGTGGATTGGATAGGATAGAGGATAGGATACGATAGTGGATAGGATAGGATAAAGGATAGAGGATAGGATAGTGGATATTATAGGATAGTGGATAGGATAGGATAGAGGATATGATAGGATAGAATATAGGATAGGGCAGAGGATGGGATAGGATACAGGATAGGATAGGATAGAGGATAGGATAGGATAGAGGATAGGATAGGATAGAGGATAGGATAGGATAGAGGATAGGTTAGGATAGAGGATAGGATACGATAGAGGATAGGATAGGATAAAGGATAGAGGATAGGATAGAGGATAGGATAGGATAGAGGATAGGATAGGATAGAGGATACGATATTATAGAGGATAGGATAGAGGATAGGACAGGATACAGAATAGGATAGGATACAGGATAGGATACGATAGAGGATAGAGGATAGGATAGGATAGAGGATAGGATAGGATAGAGGATAGGATAGGATAGAGGATAGGATAGGATAGAGGATAGAGGATAGAGGATAGGATAGGATAGAGGATGGGATAGGATAGGATAGAGGATAGAATAGGATAGTGGATAGGATAGGCTAGACGATAGGATAGGATACAGGAGAGGATAGAGCATAGGATAGGATAGTGGATAGGATAGGATAGAGGATATGATAGGATAGAGTATGGGATAGGGAAGAGGATGGGATAGGATAGAGAATAGCGTAGGATAGATGATATTATAGGATAGAGGATAGGATAGGATTCGATTGAGGATAGCATATGATAGAGGATAGGATAGAGTATAGGATAGAGGATTGGATAGGATAGAGGATAGAGGATAGGATAGGATAGAGGATAGGATAGGATAGAGGATAGGATAGGATAGAGGATAGGATAGGATAGAGGATAGGTTAGGATTGAGGATAGGATAGGATAGAAGATAGGATACGATATAGGATAGGATAGTATAGAGGATAGGGTAGGATAGAGGATAGGATAGGATAGAAGATCGGATAGGATAGAGGATAGGATAGGATGGAGGATAGGATACAGGATAGGGTGGGGCAGAGGACAGGATGGTGTAGAGGATAGCATAGGAGAGATGATATTATGGGATAGAGGATAGTATAGGATAGAGGATATGATATTATAGAGGATAGGATAGGGTAGAGTATAGGATAGGATAGAGGATATTATAGGATAGTGGATAGGATAGGAGAGAGGATATGATAGGATAGAGGATATGATAGGATAGAGTATAGGATAGGGCAGAGGATGGGATAGGATAGAGAATAGCATAGGATAGATGATATTATAGGATAGTGGATTGGATAGGATAGAGGATATGATAGGATAGAGTATAGGATAGGGCAGAGTATGGGATAGGATAGAGGATACGTTAGGATAGAGGATAGGATAGAGGATAGGATACGATAGAGGATAGGATAGGATAAAGGATAGAGGATAGGCTAGTGGATATTATAGGATAGTGGATAGGATAGGATAGAGGATATGATAGGATAGAATATAGGATAGGGCAGAGGATGGAATAGGATACAGGATAGGATAGGATAGAGGATAGGATAGGATAGAGGATAGGATAGGATAGAGGATAGGACAGGATAGACGATAGGATAGGATAGAGGATATGATAGGATAGAATATAGGATAGGGCAGAGGATGGAATAGGATACAGGATAGGATAGGATAGAGGATAGGATAGGATAGAGGATAGGATAGGATAGAGGATAGGATAGGATAGAGGATAGGTTAGGATAGAGGATAGGATACGATAGAGGATAGGATAGGATAGAGGATAGGATAGGATAGAGGATAGGATAGGATAGAGGATAGGATAGGATAGAGGATATGATAGGATAGAATATAGGATAGGACAGAAGATAGGATAGGATAGGATTGAGGATAGGATACGATAGAGGATACGACATTATAGGGGATAGGATAGGATAGAGGATAGGATAGGACAGAGGATGGGATAGGATAGAGTACAGGATAGGATAGAGGATAGGATAGGATACAGGATAGGATAGAGGATAGGATAGGATGGAGGATAGGATAGGATAGAGGATAGGATAGGATAGAGGAAATTATAGGACAGAGGATAGGATAGGATAGGATTGAGGATAGGATAGGATAGAGGATACGATATTATAGAGGATTGGATAGGATAAAGGATAGGATAGGATAGAGGATAGGATAGGATAGAAAATATAATAGGAAAGATAGTAGGATATGATAGAGGATAGGATAGGATTGACGATAGGATAGGATAGAGGATAGGATAGAGGATAGGATAGGATATAGGGTAGGATAGGATAGAGGATATTATAGGACAGAGGATAGGATAGGATAGGATTGAGGATAGGATAGGATAGGGGGTACGATATTATAGGGGATAGGGTAAGATAGAGGATAGGATAGGATAGTGGATAGGATAGGATAGAGGATAGGATAGGATAGAGAATATAATAGGAAAGAGGATAGGATATGATAGAGGGTAGGATAGGATTGAGGACAGGATTAAATAGAGGATAGGATAATATAGAAGATAGGATAGGATAGAGGATAGGATAGGATAGAGGATAGGATAGGATAGAGGGTATTATAGGATTGTGGATAGGATCGGATAGAGGGTATTATAGGATAGTGGATAGGATAGGATAGAGGATATGATAGGATAGAGGATAGGATAGGATAGAGGATACGATATTATAGAGGATAGGATAGAGGATAGGATAGGATAGTGGATAGGATAGGATAGAGGATATGATAGGATAGAGTATAGGATAGGGCACAGGATGGGATAGGATAGCGAATAGCATAGGATAGATGACATTATAGGGTAGAGGATAGGATAGGATAGAGGATAGGATAGGGCACAGGATGGGATAGGATAGCGAATAGCATAGGATAGATGACATTATAGGGTAGAGGATAGGATAGGATAGAGGATAGGATAGAGGATAGGATAGAGGGTAGGACAGGATAGAGGATAGGATAGGATTGAGGACAGGATAAAATAGAGGATAGGATAACATAGAAGATAGGATAGGATAGAGGATGGGATAGGATAGAGTACAGGATAGGATAGAGGATAGGATAGGATACAGGATAGAGGATAGGATAGAGAATAGGATAGGATAGAGGATACGATATTATAGAGGATAGGATAGAGGATAGAATAGGATAGAGGAAAGGATAGGATAGAGGGTATTATAGGATTGTGGATAGGATCGGATAGAGGGTATTATAGGATAGTGGATAGGATAGGATAGAGGATATGATAGGATAGAGGATAGGATAGGATAGAGGATACGATATTATAGAGGATAGGATAGAGGATAGGATAGGATAGTGGATAGGATAGGATAGAGGATATGATAGGATAGAGTATAGAATAGGGCAGAGGATGGGATAGGATACAAAATACGATAGGATAGAGGATAGGATAGAGGATAGGATAGCATGGATAAATAGGATAGGATTAAGGATAGGATAGGATAGAGGATAGGATAGAGGATAGGATAGGATAGAGGATAGGATAGGATAGAGGATAGTATAGGGCAGAGTATGGGATAGGATACAGGATACAATAGGATAGAGGATAGGATAGAGGATAGGATAGCATGGAGAATAGGATAGGATTAAGGATAGGATAGGTTAGATTATAGGATAGGATAGAGGATAGGATAGGATATAGAATAGGATAGGAAAGAGGATAGGATAGGATAGTGGATAGGATAGGATAGAGGATATGATAGGATAGAGTATGGGATAGGGAAGAGGATGGGATAGGATAGAGAATAGCGTAGGATAGATGATATTATAGGATAGAGGATAGGATAGTATAGAGGATAGGATAGGATAGAGGATAGGATAGGATAGTGGATAGGATACGATAGAGGATTGGATAGGATAGAGGATAGGATAGGATAGAGGATAGGATAGGATGGAGGATATTATAGGACAGAGGATAGGATAGGATAGGATTGAGGATAGGATAGGATAGAGGATACGATATTATAGGGGATAGGATAGGATAGAGGATAGGATAGGATAGAGGATGGGATAGGATAGAGTACAGGATAGGATAGAGGATAGGATAGGATGCAGGATAGGATAGAGGATACGATAGGATGGAGGATAGATAGGATAGAGGATAGGATAGGATAGAGGATATTATAGGACAGAGGATAGGATAGGATAGGATTGAGGATAGGATAGGATAGAGGATACGATATTATAGAGGATTGGATAGGATAGAGGATAGGATAGGATAGAGGATAGGATAGGATAGAGAATATAATAGGAAAGAGGATAGGATATGATAGAGGGTAGGATAGGATTGAGGACAGGATTAAATAGAGGATAGGATAATATAGAAGATAGGATAGGATAGAGGATAGGATAGGATAGAGGATAGGATAGGATAGAGGATAGGATAGGATAGAAGATAGGATAGGATAGAGGATAGGATACGATAGATGATATGATAGGATAGAGTATAGGATAGGGCAGAGGATGGGATAGGATACAGGATACAATAGGATAGAGGATAGGATACAGGATAGGATAGCATGGAGGATAGGATAGGATTAAGGATAGGATAGGTTAGAGTATAGGATAGGATAGAGGATAGGATAGAATAGAGAATAGGATAGGAAAGAGGATAGGATAGGATAGTGGATAGGATAGGATAGAGGATATGATAGGATAGAGTATAGGATAGGGCACAGGATGGGATAGGATAGCGAATAGCATAGGATAGATGACATTATAGGATAGAGGATAGGATAGGATAGAGGATAGGATAGGATAGAGGGTAGGATAGGATTGAGGATAGGAATGAGGATAGGATAGAGAATAGGATAGGATAGAATTGAGGATAGCATAGGATAGAAGATAGGATAGGATAGAGGATAGGATAGGGTAGAGGATAGTATAGGATAGAGGATATTATAGGATAGTGGATTGGATAGGATAGAGGATATGATAGGATAGAGTATAGGATAGGGCAGAGTATGGGATAGGATAGAGGATACGTTAGGATAGAGGATAGGATAGAGGATAGGATACGATAGAGGATAGGATAGGATAAAGGATAGAGGATAGGCTAGTGGATATTATAGGATAGTGGATAGGATAGGATAGAGGATATGATAGGATAGAATATAGGA
This sequence comes from Halictus rubicundus, assembly GCF_050948215.1. Classification (NCBI taxonomy): domain Eukaryota; kingdom Metazoa; phylum Arthropoda; class Insecta; order Hymenoptera; family Halictidae; genus Halictus; species Halictus rubicundus. Next base: position 204,607 of record NW_027488884.1, read on the forward strand.
TAGGGCAGAGGATGGAATAGGATACAGGATAGGATAGGATAGAGGATAGGATAGGATAGAGGATAGGATAGGATAGAGGATAGGACAGGATAGACGATAGGATAGGATAGAGGATATGATAGGATAGAATATAGGATAGGGCAGAGGATGGAATAGGATACAGGATAGGATAGGATAGAGGATAGGATAGGATAGAGGATAGGATAGGATAGAGGATAGGATAGGATAGAAGATAGGATAGGATAGAGGATAGGATACGATAGATGATATGATAGGATAGAGTATAGGATAGGGCAGAGGATGGGATAGGTTACAGGATACAATAGGATAGAGGATAGGATACAGGATAGGATAGCATGGAGGATAGGATAGGATTAAGGATAGGATAGGTTAGAGTATAGGATAGGATAGAGGATAGGATAGAATAGAGAATAGGATAGGAAAGAGGATAGGATAGGATAGTGGATAGGATAGGATAGAGGATATGATAGGATAGAGTATAGGATAGGGCACAGGATGGGATAGGATAGCGAATAGCATAGGATAGATGACATTATAGGATAGAGGATAGGATAGGATAGAGGATAGGATAGATAATAGGATAGAGGGTAGGACAGGATAGAGGATAGGATAGGATAGAGGATAGGATAGAGGATAGGATAGCATAGAAGATAGGATAGGATTGACGATAGGATAGGATAGAGAATAGGATAGGATATAGGGTAGGATAGGGTAGAGGATAGCATGGGATAGATGATATTATAAGATAGTGGATAGCATAGGATTGAGGATAGGATAGGATAGAGGGTAGGATACAGGAAAGGGTAGGACAGAGGATAGGATAGGGTAGAGGATAGCATAGGATAGATGATATTATGGGGTAGAGGATAGTATAGGATAAAGAATAAGATATTATAGAGGATAGGATAGGGTAGAGGATAGTATAGGATAGAGTATATTATAGGATAGTGGATAGGATAGGATAGAGAATAGGATAGGATAGGATTGAGGATAGGATAGAGGATAGGATAGGATAGAGGACATGATAGGATGGAGGACATGATAGGATAGAGGATAGGATAGGATAGAGGATAGGATAGGATAGAGGATAGCATACAGGATAGGGTGGGGCAGAGGACAGGATAGGGTAGAGGATAGCATAGGAGAGATGATATTATGGGATAGAGGATAGTATAGGATACAGGATATGATATTATAGAGGATAGGATAGGGTAGAGTATAGGATAGGATAGAGAATATTATAGGATAGTGGATAGGATAGGATAGAGGATATGATAGGATAGAGGATATGATAGGATAGAGTATAGGATAGGGCAGAGGATGGGATAGGATAGAGAATAGCATAGGATAGATGATATTATAGGATAGAGGATAGGATAGGGTAGAGGATAGGATAGAGGATAGGATAGAGGATAGGATAGGATTGACGATAGGATAGGATAGAGAATAGGATAGGATATAGGGTAGGATAGGGTAGAGGATAGCATGGGATAGATGATATTATAAGATAGTGGATAGGATAGGATTGAGGATAGGATAGGATAGAGGGTAGGATACAGGAAAGGGTAGGACAGAGGATAGGATAGGGTAGAGGATAGCATAGGATAGATGATATTATGGGGTAGAGGATAGTATAGGATAGAGGATAAGATATTATAGAGGATAGGATAGGGTAGAGGATAGTATAGGATAGAGGATATTATAGGATAGTGGATAGGATAGGATAGAGGATATGATAGGATAGAGTATAGGATAGGGCAGAGTATGGGATAGGATAGAGGATACGATAGGATAGAGGATAGGATAGAGAATAGGATAGGATATAGGGTAGGATAGGGTACAGAATAGCATGGGATAGATGATATTATAAGATAGTGGATAGGATAGGATTGAGGATAGGACAGGATAGAGGATAGGATAGGATAGAGGGTAGGATAGGATAGACGATAGGATAGGATAGAGGATAGGATAGAGGATAGGACAGGATAGAGGATAGGACAGGATAGAGGATAGGATAGGATAAAGGATAGGATAGCATAGAAGATAGGATAGGATTGACGATAGGGTAGGATAGAGGATAGGATAGAGGATAGGATAGGATATAGGGTAGGATAGGGTAGAGGATAGCATGGGATATATGATATTATAAGATAGTGGATAGGATAGGATTGAGGATAGGATAGGATAGAGGATAGGAAAGGATAGCGGATAGGATAGAGGATTGGATAGGATATAGGACAGGGTACGATAGCGGATAGGATAGGATAGAGGATAGGATAGGTTCGAGGATAGGATAGGATTGAGGATAGGATAGAGGATAGGATAGGATAGAGGACATGATAGGATAGAGGATAGGATAGGGCAGAGGATGGGATAGGATACAGGATAGGATAGGATAGAGGATAGGATAGGATTGAGGATAGGATAAAAAAGAGGATAGCATAATATAGAAGATAGGATAGCATGGAATATAGGATAGGATTAAGGATAGGATAGGGTAGAGGATAGGATAGTGGATAGGATAGGATAGAGGATATGATAGGATAGAGTATAGGATAGGGCAGAGGATGGGATAGGATACAGGATAGGATAGGATAGAGGATAGGATAGGATTGAGGATAGGATAAAAAAGAGGATAGCATAATATAGAAGATAGGATAGCATGGAATATAGGATAGGATTAAGGATAGGATAGGATAGAGGATAGGATAGAGGATACGATAGGATAGAGGATAGGATAGGTTAGAGGATAGGATAGGATTCAGGATAGGATATCGGATAGGATAGGATAGAGGACATGATAGGTTAGAGGATACGATAGTGGATAGGATAGGATAGAGGATAAGATAGGATAGAGTATAGGATAGGCCAGAGGATGGGATAGGATAGAGAATAGCATAGGATAGATGATAGTATAGGATAGAGGATAGAATAGGATAGAGGATATGATAGGATAGAGGATAGGATAGGATAGACGATAGGATAGGATAGAGGATAGGATACAATAGAGGATAAAATAGGATAGTGGATAGGATAGAATAGAGGATAGGATAGGATAGGATAGAGGATAGGATAGGATAGAGGATACGTTATTATAGAGGATAGGATAGGATAGAGGATAGGATAGGATAGGGGATAGGATAGTATAGAGGATAGGATAGGATAGAGGATAGGATAGGATAGAGAATATAATAGGAAAGAGGATAGGATATGATAGAGGATAGGATAGGATTGAGGACAGGATAAAATAGAGGATAGGATGATATAGAAGATAGGATAGGATAGAGGAGAGGATAGGATAGAGGATAGGATAGGATTGAGGATAGGATAGGATAGAGGGTAGGATACAGGAAAGGGTAGGACAGAGGATAGGATAGGGTAGAGGATAGCATAGGATAGATGATATTATGGGGTAGAGGATAGTATAGGATAGAGGATATTATAGGATAGTGGATAGGATAGGATAGAGAATAGGATAGGATAGAATTGAGGATAGCATAGGATAGAGGATAGGATAGGATAGAGGCTAGGAAAGGATACCGGATAGGATAGAGGATTGGATAGGATATAGGACAGGGTACGATAGAGGATAGGATAGGTTCGAGGATTGGATAGGATTGAGGATAGGATAGAGGATAGGATAGGATAGAGGACATGATAGGATAGAGGATAGGATAGGATAGAGGATAGGATAGGATACAGGATAGGATACAGGATAGGGTGGGGCAGAGGACAGGATAGGGTAGAGGATAGCATAGGAGAGATGATATTATGGGATAGAGGATAGTATAGGATAGAGGATATGATATTATAGAGGATAGGATAGGGTAGAGTATAGGATAGGATAGAGGATATTATAGGATAGTGGATAGGATAGGATAGAGGTTATGATAGGATAGAGGATATGATAGGATAGAGTATAGGATAGGGAAGAGTATGGGATAGGATAGAGAATAGCATAAGATAGATGATATTATAGGATAGAGGATAGGATAGGATATAGGGTAGGATAGGGTAGAGGATAGCATGGGATAGATGATATTATAAGATAGTGGATAGGATAGGATTGAGGATAGGATAGGATAGAGCGTAGGATACAGGAAAGGGTAGGACAGAGGATAGGATAGGGTAGAGGATAGCATAGGAGAGATGATATTATGGGGTAGAGGATAAGATATTATAGAGGATAGGATAGGGTAGAGGATAGTATAGGATAGAGGATATTATAGGATAGTGGATAGGATAGGATAGAGGATATGATAGGATAGAATTGAGGATAGCATAGGATAGAGGATAGGATAGGATTGAGGCTAGGAAAGGATACCGGATAGGATAGAGGATTGGATAGGATATAGGACAGGGTACGGTAGAGGATAGGATAGGGTAGAGGATAGGATAGGTTCGAGGATAGGATAGGATTGAGGATAGGATAGAGGATAGGATAGGATAGAGGGCATGATAGGATAGAGGATAGGATAGGATATAGGATAGAGGATAGGATAGGATATAGGATAGAGGATAGGATAGGATAGAGGATAGGATAGGATAGAGGATAGGATACAGGATAGGGTGGGACAGAGGACAGGAAAGGGTAGAGGATAGCATAGGATAGATGATATTATGGGGTAGAGGATAGTATAGGATAGAGGATAAGATATTGTAGAGGATAGGATAGGGTAGAGGATAGTATAGGATAGAGGATATTATAGGATAGTGGATAGGATAGGATATAGGGTAGGATAGGGTAGAGCATAGCATGGGATAGATGATATTATAAGATAGTGGATTTTCATAGGATTGAGGATAGGACAGGATAGAGGATAGGATAGGATAGAGGGTAGGATAGGATAGACGATAGGATAGGATAGAGGATAGGATAGAGGATAGGACAGGATGGAGGATAGGATAGGATAAAGGATAGGATACCATAGAAGATAGGATAGGATTGACGATAGGGTAGGATAGAGGATAGGATAGAGGATAGGATAGGATATAGGGTAGGATAGGGTAGAGGATAGCATGGGATAGATGATATTATAAGATAGTGGATAGGATAGGATTGAGGATAGGATAGGATAGAGGATAGGAAAGGATAGCGGATAGGATAGAGGATTGGATAGGATATAGGACAGGGTACGATAGAGGATAGGATAGGTTCGAGGATAGGATAGGATTGAGGATAGGATAGAGGATAGGATAGGATAGAGGACATGATAGGATAGAGGATAGGATACAGGATAGGGTGGGACAGAGGATAGGATAGGGTAGAGGATAGCATAGTAGAGATGATATTATGGGATAGAGGATAGTATAGGATAGAGGGTAAGATATTATAGAGGATAGGATACGGTAGAGTATTTGATAGGATAGAGGATATTATAGGACAGGGTAGAGGATATTATAGGATAGGGTAGAGGATAGGATAGTGGATAGGATAGGATAGAGGATATGATAGGATAGAGTATAGGATAGGGCAGAGGATGGGATAGGATACAGGATAGGATAGGATAGAGGATAGGATAGGACAGAGGATAGGATAGGGTAGAGGATAGCATAGGAGAGATAATATTATGGGGTAGAGGATAGAATAGGATACAGGTTATTATAGGATAGTGGATAGGATAGGACAGAGGATAGGATAGGATAGAGGATAGGATAGGATAGAAGATATGATAGGATAGAGGATAGGATAGAGGATAGGATAGCATATAGGGTAGCATAGGATAGATGATACTATAGGATAGAGGATAGGATAGGGCAGAGGATGGGATAGGATAGGATTGAGGATAGGATAGGATAGAGGATAGGATAGGATTGAGGATAGGATAAAATAGAGGATAGCATAATATAGAAGATAGGATAGGATAGAGGATAGGATAGGATAGAGGACAGGATAGGTTAGAGGATAGGATAGAGGATAGGATAGGATATAGGGTAGGATAGGATAGAGGATATTATAGGACAGAGGATAGGATAGGATAGGATTGAGGATAGGATAGGATAGAGGATATGATATTATAGGGGATAGGATAGGATAGAGGATAGGATAGGTTAGAGGATGATATAGGTTAGATGACAGGATGGGATAGAGGATAGGATAGGGCAGAGGATGGGATAGGATAGGATTGAGGATAGGATAGGATAGAGGATAGGATAGGATTGAGGATAGGATAAAATAGAGGATAGCATAATATAGAAGATAGGATAGCATGGAGTATAGGATAGGATTAAGGATAGGATAGGATAGAGGATAGGATAGAGGATAGGATAGGATAGAGAATAGGATAGGAAAGAGGATAGGATAGGATAGTGGATAGGATAGGATAGAGGGTATGATAGGATAGAGTATAGGATAGAGGATTGGATAGGATAGAGGATAGAGGATAGGATAGGATAGAGGATAGGATAGGATAGAAGATAGGATAGGATATAGGATAGGATAGTATAGAGGATAGGGTAGGATAGAGGATAGGATAGGATAGAAGATAGGATAGGATAGAGGATAGGATTGTGGATAGGATAGGATAGAGGATATGATAGGATAGAGGATAGGATAGGGCAGAGGATGGGATAGGATAGGATTGAGGATAGGATAGAGGATAGGATAGGATTGAGGATAGGATAGGATAGAGGATAGCATAGAGGATAGGATAGGATAGAGGATAAGATAGGATAGAGGATAGCATAGGATAGAGGATACGATATTATAGAGGATAGGATAGAGGATAGAATAGGATAGAGGAAAGGATAGGATAGAGGGTATTATAGGATAGTGGATAGGATAGGATAGAGGGTATTATAGGATAGTGGATAGGATAGGATAGAGGATATGATAGGATAGAGTATAGGATAGGGCAGAGGATGGGATAGGATACAGGATACAATAGGATAGAGGATAGGATACAGGATAGGATAGCATGGAGAATAGGATAGGATTAAGGATAGGATAGGTTAGATTATAGGATAGGATAGAGGATAGGATAGGATAGAGAATAGGATAGGAAAGAGGAGAGGATAGGATAGTGGATAGCATAGGACAGAGGATAGGATAGCATAGAAGATAGGATAGGATTGACGATAGGGTAGGATAGAGGATAGGATAGGGTAGAGGATAGCATAGGAGAGATAATATTATGGGGTAGAGGATAGAATAGGATACAGGTTATTATAGGATAGTGGATAGGATAGGACAGAGGATAGGATAGGATAGAGGATAGGATAGGATAGAAGATATGATAGGATAGAGGATAGGATAGAGGATAGGATAGCATATAGGGTAGCATAGGATAGATGATACTATAGGATAGAGGATAGGATAGGGCAGAGGATGGGATAGGATAGGATTGAGGATAGGATAGGATAGAGGATAGGATAGGATTGAGGATAGGATAAAATAGAGGATAGCATAATATAGAAGATAGGATAGGATAGAGGATAGGATAGGATAGAGGACAGGATAGGTTAGAGGATAGGATAGAGGATAGGATAGGATATAGGGTAGGATAGGATAGAGGATATTATAGGACAGAGGATAGGATAGGATAGGATTGAGGATAGGATAGGATAGAGGATATGATATTATAGGGGATAGGATAGGATAGAGGATAGGATAGGTTAGAGGATGATATAGGTTAGATGACAGGATGGGATAGAGGATAGGATAGGGCAGAGGATGGGATAGGATAGGATTGAGGATAGGATAGGATAGAGGATAGGATAGGATTGAGGATAGGATAAAATAGAGGATAGCATAATATAGAAGATAGGATAGCATGGAGTATAGGATAGGATTAAGGATAGGATAGGATAGAGGATAGGATAGAGGATAGGATAGGATAGAGAATAGGATAGGAAAGAGGATAGGATAGGATAGTGGATAGGATAGGATAGAGGGTATGATAGGATAGAGTATAGGATAGAGGATTGGATAGGATAGAGGATAGAGGATAGGATAGGATAGAGGATAGGATAGGATAGAAGATAGGATAGGATATAGGATAGGATAGTATAGAGGATAGGGTAGGATAGAGGATAGGATAGGATAGAAGATAGGATAGGATAGAGGATAGGATTGTGGATAGGATAGGATAGAGGATATGATAGGATAGAGGATAGGATAGGGCAGAGGATGGGATAGGATAGGATTGAGGATAGGATAGAGGATAGGATAGGATTGAGGATAGGATAGGATAGAGGATAGCATAGAGGATAGGATAGGATAGAGGATAAGATAGGATAGAGGATAGCATAGGATAGAGGATACGATATTATAGAGGATAGGATAGAGGATAGAATAGGATAGAGGAAAGGATAGGATAGAGGGTATTATAGGATAGTGGATAGGATAGGATAGAGGGTATTATAGGATAGTGGATAGGATAGGATAGAGGATATGATAGGATAGAGTATAGGATAGGGCAGAGGATGGGATAGGATACAGGATACAATAGGATAGAGGATAGGATACAGGATAGGATAGCATGGAGAATAGGATAGGATTAAGGATAGGATAGGTTAGATTATAGGATAGGATAGAGGATAGGATAGGATAGAGAATAGGATAGGAAAGAGGAGAGGATAGGATAGTGGATAGCATAGGACAGAGGATAGGATAGCATAGAAGATAGGATAGGATTGACGATAGGGTAGGATAGAGGATAGGATAGAGGATAAGATAGGATATAGGGTAGGATAGGGTAGAGGATAGCATGGGATAGATGATATTATAAGATAGTGGATAGGGTAGAATGAGGATAGGATAGGATAGAGGATAGGAAAGGATAGCAGATAGGATAGAGGATTGGATAGGATATAGGACATGGTACGATAGAGGATAGGATAAGTTCGAGGATAGGATAGGATTGAGAATAGGATAGAGGATAGGATAGGATAGAGGACATGATAGGATAGAGGATAGGATAGGATAGAGGATAGGATAGGATAGAGGATAGGATACAGGATAGGGTGGGACAGAGGATAGGATAGGGTAGAGGATAGCATAGTAGAGATGATATTATGGGATAGAGGATAGTATAGGATAGAGGATAAGATATTATAGAGGATAGGATAGGGTAGAGTATAGGATAGGATAGAGGACATTATAGGATAGTGGATAGGATAGGATAGAGGATATGATAGGATAGAGGATATGATAGGATAGAGGATAGGATAGGTTAGAGGATAGGATAGGATTGAGGATAGGATAAGATAGAGGATGATATAGGTTAGAGGACAGGATAGGATAGTGGATAGGATAGGGCAGAGGATGGGATAGGATAGGATTGAGGATAGGATAGGATAGAGGATAGAATAGGATTGAGGATAGGATAAAATAGAGGATAGGATAATATAGAAGATAGGATAGCATGGAGTATAGGATAGGATTAAGGATAGGATAGGATAGAGGATAGGATAGAGGATAGGATAGGATAGAGGATAGGATAGGTTAGAGGATAGGATAGGATTGAGGATAGGATATCGGATAGGATAGGATAGAGGACATGATAGGATAGAGAATGGGATAGTGGATAGGATAGGATAGAGGATAAGATAGGATAGAGTATAGGATAGGGCAGAGGATGGGATAGGATAGAGAATAGCATAGGATAGATGATACTATAGGATAGAGGATAGGATAGGATAGAGGATATGACAGGATAGGATAGAGGATAGGATAGGATAGAGGATAGGATAGGATAGAGGATATTATAGGACAGAGGATAGGATAGGATAGGATTGAGGATGGGATAGGTTAGAGGATAGGATAGGATAGAGGATAGGATAGGGCAGAGGATGGGATAGGATAGGATTGAGGATAGGATAGAGGATAGGATAGGATTGAGGATAGGATAAAATAGAGGATAGGATAATATAGAAGACAGGATAGGAGAGATGATAGGATAGGATAGAAGATATGATAGGATAGAGGATAGGATAGAGGATAGGATAGGATATAGGGTAGGATAGGATAGAGGATATTATAGGATAGAGGATAGGATAGGATAGGATTGAGGATAGGATAGGATAGAGGGTACGATATTATAGGGGATAGGATAGGATAGAGGATAGGATAAGATAGAGGATGATATAGGTTAGAGGACAGGATAGGATAGAGGATAGGATAGGGCAGAGGATGGGATAGGATAGGATTTAGGATAGGATAGGATAGAGGATAGGATAGAGGATAGGATAGGATAGAGGATAGGATAGGTTAGAGGATAGGATAGGATTGAGGATAGAATATCGGATAGGATAGGATAGAGGACATGATAGGATAGAGGATAGGATAGTGGATAGGATAGGATAGAGGATAAGATAGGATAGAGTATAGGATAGGGCAGAGGATGGGATAGGATAGAGAATAGCATAGGATAGATGATACTATAGGATAGAGGATAGGATAGGATAGAGGATACGATATTATAGAGGATAGGATAGAGGATAGAGTAGGATAGAGGAAAGGATAGGATAGAGGGTATTATAGGATAGTGGATAGGATAGGATAGAGGGTATTATAGGATAGTGGATAGGATAGGATGGAGGATATGATAGGATAGAGGATAGGATAGGATAGAGGATACGATATTATAGAGGATAGGATAGAGGATAGGATAGGGTAGAGGATAGGATAGGATAGAGGATAGGATAGGATACAGGATAGGATAGGATAGAGGATAGGATCAGATAGAGGATAGGATCAGATAGAGGATAGGATAGGGGATTGGATAGGATAGACGAGGGGATAGGATAGGATAGCGGAAAGGATAGGATAGAGTATAGAATAGGATAGAGGATATGATAGGATATATGATAGGATATGTCAGAGTATATTATAGGGGATTGGATAGGATAGAGGATAGGATAGGATAGAGGATAGGATAGGATAGAGGATAGGATAGGATAGATGATAGGGTCGGATAGAGGATAGGATAGGGGATTGGATAGGATAGACGATAGGATAGGATAGAGGATTGGATAGGATAGAGGATAGGATAGGATAGCGGAAAGGATAGGATAGAGTATAGAATAGGATAGAGGATATGATAGGATAGATGATAGGATATGATACAGTATAGGATGGGGGATTGGATAGGATAGCGGATAGGATTTGATAGAGGACACGATAGGGTAGGATGGCGGAAAGGATAGGATAGAGTATAGAATAGGATAGAGGATGCGATAGGGGATTGGATCGGATACAGGATAGGAGACGGAAGAAGATAGGATAGGATAGGATAGAGAATAGGATAGGATAGATGATATTGCAGGATAGAGGACAGGATAGGATAGAGGATAGGATAGGATAGAGGATAGGATAAGTTAGAGGATAGGATAGGATAGAGGATAGGATAGAGGATAGGATAGAGGATTGGATAGGATAGACGATACGATAGGATAGAGGATAGGATAGAGAATAGGATAGGATAGATGATATTGCAGGATAGAGGACAGGATAGGATAGAGGATAGGATAGGATAGATGATAGGATAGCGGATTGGATAGGATAGAGGATACGATAGGATAGAGGATAGGATAGCATGGAGAATAGGATAGGATTAAGGATAGGATAGGGTAGAGGATAGGATTGAGGATAGGATAGGTTAGAGGATAGGATAGGATTGAGGATAGGATAGGATAGAGGATAGGATAGGATAGAGGATAGGATAGGATAGAGGATAGGATAGGATAGAGGATATGATAGGATAGAGGATAGGATACAATAGAGGATAGGATAGGATAGTGGATAGGATAGTGGATAGGATAGTGGATAGGATAGTGGATAGGATAGGATAGAGGATAGGATAGGATAGAGGATAGGATAGGATAGAGGATAGGATAGGATAGAGGATAGGATAGGCTAGAGGATAGGATAGGATAGAGGATAGGATAGGATAGAGGATAGGATAGGATAGAGGATAGGATAGGATAGATTATAGGGTCGGATAGAGGATAGGATAGGGGATTGGATAGGATAGACGATAGGATAGGATAGAGGATTGGATAGGATAGAGGATAGGATAGGGTAGAGGAAAGGATAGGATAGAGTATAGAATAGGATAGAGGATATGATAGGATAGATGATAGGATATGATACAGTATAGGATGGGGGATTGGATAGGATAGAGGATAGGATTTGATAGAGGACACGATAGGGTAGGATGGCGGAAAGGATAGGATAGAGTATAGAATAGGATAGAGGATGCGATAGGGGATTGGATCGGATACAGGATAGGAGACGGAAGAAGATAGGATAGGATAGGATAGAGAATAGGATAGGATAGATGATATTGCAGGATAGAGGACAGGATAGGATAGAGGATAGGATAGGATAGAGGATAGGATAAGTTAGAGGATAGGATAGGATAGAGGATAGGAAAGAGGATAGGATAGAGGATTGGATAGGATAGACGATACGATAGGATAGAGGATAGGATAGAGAATAGGATAGGATAGAGGATACGATAGGGGATTGGATCGGATACAGGATAGGAGACGGAAGAAGATAGGATAGGATAGGATAGAGAATAGGATAGGATAGATGATATTGCAAGATAGAGGACATGATAGGATAGAGGATAGGATAGGATAGAGGATAGGATAACGGAATGGATACGATAGAGGATAGGATAAATGATAGGATAGGGGATAGGATAGATGATAGGATAGAGGATTGGATAGGATAGAGGATACGATACGATAGAGGATAGGATAGAGAATAGGATAGGATAGGGGATTGGATCGGATACAGGATAGGATACGATAGAGGATAGGATAGGATAGAGGATAGGATTGGGGATTCGATACGATAGAGGATAGGATAGGATAGATGATATTATAGGAAAGAGGATAGGATAGGATAGAGTATAAGATAGGATAGAGGATAGGATAGGATAGAGAATAGGACAGGATAGAGGATACGATAGGGGATTGGATCGGGTACAGGATAGGAGACGGTAGAGGATAGGATAGGATAGGATAGGATAGGATAGAGGATAGGATAGGATGGATGATAGGATAGGATAGGACAGAGGATATGATAGAGGATAGGATAGGATAGTGGATAGGATATGGTAGAGGATAGGATAGAATAGAGGATAGGGTAGGATAGAGGATAGGATAGGATAGATGATATTGCAGGATAGAGGACAGGATAGGATAGAGGATAGGATAGGATAGATGATAGGATAGCGGATTGGATAGGATAGAGGATACGATAGGATAGAGGATAGGATAGCATGGAGAATAGGATAGGATTAAGGATAGGATAGGATAGAGGATAGGATTGAGGATAGGATAGGATAGAGGATTGGATAGGATAGAGGACAGGATACGATAGAGGATAGGATAGGATACAGGATAAGATAGGATAGAGAATAGGACAGGAAAGAGGATAGGATAGGATTGAGGATAGGATAGGATAGAGGATAGGATAGGATAGAGGATAGGATAGGATTGAGGATAGGAGAGGATTGATGATAGGATTGGATAGCGCATAGAATAGGATAGAGGATAGGATTGGATAGCGGATAGGATAAGATAGAGGATAGGATAGGATACAGGATAAGATAGGATAGAGAATAGGACAGGAAAGAGGATAGGATAGGATTGAGGATAGGATAGGATAGAGGATAGGATAGGATTGAGGATAGGAGAGGATTGAGGATAGGATTGGATAGCGCATAGAATAGGATAGAGGATAGGATTGGATAGCGGATAGGATAAGATAGAGGATAGGATAGTATACAGTATAGGATGGGATAGAGAATACAATAGGATATAGAATATTATAGGATAGAGGGTAAGATAGGATAGAGGATAGTATATAGGATAGGATAGGATTGAGGATAGGATAGGATAGAGGATAGGATATGATGGAGGATAGGATAGGATAACGGATAGGATAGGATAGAGGATAGGATAGGATAGAGGATAGGATAGGATAGAGGATAGGATAGGATAGAGGATAGAATAGGATTGAGGATACGATTGGATAGAGGATAGGATAGGATGGATTATAGGATAGGATAGGATGGAGGATAGTATAGGATAGACGATAGAGGAAAGGATGGATGATAGGATATGATAGAGGATAGGATAGTATTCAGGATAGGCTAGGATAGAACATGGGATAGGATAGAGGATAGGATAGGATTGAGGATAGGATTGGATAGCGGATAGGATAGGATGGAGAATATTATTGGATAGACGATAGGATAGCATACTGGATAGGAAAGGATAGAGGATAGGATAGAATAGAGGATAGGATAGGATAGAGGATAGGATAGGATAGAGGATAGGATAGGACGGATGATAGGATTGGATAGAGAATAGGATAGGATAGAGGATAGGATAAGATAGAGGATAAGATAGGATAGAGTATAGGATAGGATGGATGATAGGATATGACAGAGGATAGGATAGGATAGAGGATAGGATAGGATAGAGGATAGGATAGGATAGAGGATAGGATAGTGGATAGGATAGGATAGAGAATAGGATAGGATAGAGGATAGGATAGGATAGAGGATAGGATAGGATTGAGGATAGGATAGGATAGAGGATAGGATAGGACTGAGGATGGGATAGGATTGAGGATAGGATAGAATAGAGGATAGGGTAGGATAGAGGATAGGATAGGATAGATGATATTGCAGGATAGAGGACAGGATAGGATAGAGGATAGGATAGGATAGATGATAGGATAGCGGATTGGATAGGATAGAGGATACGATAGGATAGAGGATAGGATAGCATGGAGAATAGGATAGGATTAAGGATAGGATAGGATAGAGGATAGGATTGAGGATAGGATAGGATAGAGGATTGGATAGGATAGAGGACAGGATACGATAGAGGATAGGATAGGATACAGGATAAGATAGGATAGAGAATAGGACAGGAAAGAGGATAGGATAGGATTGAGGATAGGATAGGATAGAGGATAGGATAGGATAGAGGATAGGATAGGATTGAGGATAGGAGAGGATTGATGATAGGATTGGATAGCGCATAGAATAGGATAGAGGATAGGATTGGATAGCGGATAGGATAAGATAGAGGATAGGATAGGATACAGGATAAGATAGGATAGAGAATAGGACAGGAAAGAGGATAGGATAGGATTGAGGATAGGATAGGATAGAGGATAGGATAGGATTGAGGATAGGAGAGGATTGAGGATAGGATTGGATAGCGCATAGAATAGGATAGAGGATAGGATTGGATAGCGGATAGGATAAGATAGAGGATAGGATAGTATACAGTATAGGATGGGATAGAGAATACAATAGGATATAGAATATTATAGGATAGAGGGTAAGATAGGATAGAGGATAGTATATAGGATAGGATAGGATTGAGGATAGGATAGGATAGAGGATAGGATATGATGGAGGATAGGATAGGATAACGGATAGGATAGGATAGAGGATAGGATAGGATAGAGGATAGGATAGGATAGAGGATAGGATAGGATAGAGGATAGAATAGGATTGAGGATACGATTGGATAGAGGATAGGATAGGATGGATTATAGGATAGGATAGGATGGAGGATAGTATAGGATAGACGATAGAGGAAAGGATGGATGATAGGATATGATAGAGGATAGGATAGTATTCAGGATAGGCTAGGATAGAACATGGGATAGGATAGAGGATAGGATAGGATTGAGGATAGGATTGGATAGCGGATAGGATAGGATGGAGAATATTATTGGATAGACGATAGGATAGCATACTGGATAGGAAAGGATAGAGGATAGGATAGAATAGAGGATAGGATAGGATAGAGGATAGGATAGGATAGAGGATAGGATAGGACGGATGATAGGATTGGATAGAGAATAGGATAGGATAGAGGATAGGATAAGATAGAGGATAAGATAGGATAGAGTATAGGATAGGATGGATGATAGGATATGACAGAGGATAGGATAGGATAGAGGATAGGATAGGATAGAGGATAGGATAGGATAGAGGATAGGATAGTGGATAGGATAGGATAGAGAATAGGATAGGATAGAGGATAGGATAGGATAGAGGATAGGATAGGATTGAGGATAGGATAGGATAGAGGATAGGATAGGACTGAGGATGGGATAGGATTGAGGATAGGATAGGATAGAGGATAGGATAGAGGATTGGATAGGATAGAGGATAGGATAGAGTATAGGATAGAGGATGGAGAATATTATTGGATAGACGATAGGATAGGATACTGGATAGGAAAGGATAGAGGATAGGATAGAATAGAGGATAGGATAGGATAGAGGATAGGATAGGATAGAGGATAGGATAGAGTATAGGACAGGATAGGATAGAGGATAGGATAGGATAGAGTATAGGCTAGAGGCTGGAGAATAGAATAGGATAGATGATAAGATATGTTAGAGGATAGGATAGGACGGATGATAGGATTGGATAGAGAATAGGATGGGATATAGGATAGATAATAGGATAGGATAGAGGATAGGATAAGATAGAGGATAAGATAGGATAGAGGATAGGATAGGATGGATGATAGGATATGACGGAGGATAGGATAGGATAGAGGATAGGATAGTGGATAGGATAGGATAGAGAATAGGATAGGATAGAGGATAGGATAGGATATAGGATAGAGAATAGGATAGGATATAGGATAGAGAATAGGATAGGATATAGGATAGGATAGGATAGAGGATAGGACAGGATAGAGGATATGATAGGATAGAGGATAGGATGGAGGATAGGATAGGATAAAGGATAGAGAATAGGATGGATGATAGGATATGATAGAGGATAGGATAGTAAATAGGATAGGATTGAGGATAGTATAGGATGGAGGATATTATAGGATTGAGGGTAGGATTGGATAGAGGATAGGATAGGATGGAGGATAGGATAGGATAGAGGATAGGATAGGATAGAGGATAGGATAGGATAGAGTATAGGATAGGATAGAGGATAGGATAGGATAGAGGATAGGATAGGATACAGGATAGGAAAGGATAGAGGATAGGATGGATGATAGGATATGATAGAGGATAGAATAGGATTGAGGATACGATTGGATAGAGGATAGGATAGGATGGAGGATAGGATAGATGATACGATAGAAGATGAAGGGTAGCGTTGGATAGAGGATAGGATAGGATAGGATGGAGGATAGTACAGGATAGACGATAGAGGAAAGGATGGATGATAGGATAGGATAGAGGATAGGATGGGATAGATTAAAGGATAGGATAGAAGATGGGGTTGGATAGAGGATAGGATAGGATTGACGATAGGATAGGATAGAGGATAGGATAGGATAGAGGATAGGATAGGATAGAGGATAGAATAGGATTGAGGATACGATTGGTTAGAGGATAGGATAGGATGGAGGATAGGATAGGATAGAGTGTAGGATAGATGATACGATAGAAGATGGAGGGTAGCGTAGGATGGAGGATAGTATAGGATAGACGATAGAGGAAAGGATGGATGATAGGATATGATAGAGTATAGGATAGGATAGAGGATAAGCTAGGATAGAACATAGGATGGGATAGAGGATAGGATAGGATTGAGGACAGGATTGGATAGCGGATAGGATAGGATGGAGAATATTATTCGATAGAGGATAGGATGTGATACAGGATAGGAAAGGATAGAGGATAGGATAGAATAGAGGATATGATAGGAAAGAGGATAGGATAGGATAGAGGATAGGATAGAGTATAGGATAGAGGATGGAGGATAGGATAGGATAGAGGATAAGATAGGTTATACGATAGAGGATGGGATGGATGATAGGTTATGATAGAGGATAGGATAGCATAGAGGATAGGATAGTATAGGGGATAGGATAGGATAGAGGATAGGATAGGATAGAGGAACGGGTAGGATAGAGAATAGGACAGGATGGATGATAGGATATGATAGAGGATAGGATAAGATAGAGGATAGGATAGGATAGAGAATAGGATAGGATAGAGGATAGGATAGGATGGAGGATAGGATAGGATAGAGGATAGGATAGGACAGAGGATAGGATAGAATAGAGGATAGGATAGGATGGAGGATAGGATAGGATGGAGGATAGGATAGGATAGAGGATAGGATAGGATAGAGGATGGAGGATAGGATAGGATAGAGGATAAGATAGGATAAAGGATAGGATAGGATGGATGATAGGTTAAGACAGAGGATAAGATAGTATAGAGTATAGGTTTGGATAGAGAATAGGATAGGATATAGGATAGATAATAGGATATTATAGGATAGAGTATAGGATTGGATAGAGAATAGGATAGGATATAGGATAGATAATAGGATAGGATATAGGATAGATAATAGGATAGGATATAGGATATTATAGGATAGAGGATAGGATAGGATAGGGGATACGATATGACAGAGGCTAGGATAGGATAGACGATAGAGGATGCGATGGATGATAGGATAGGATAGAGGATAGGATAGGATAGAGGATAGGATAGGATAGAGGATAGGATAGGATAGAGGATAGGATAGGATAGAGGATAGGATAGGATAGTTGATAGGATAGGATAGAGGATAGGATAGGATAGAGGATAGGATAGGATAGAGGATAGGATAGGATAGAGGATAGGATAGGATAGAGGATAGGATAGGATAGAGGATAGGATAGGATAGAGGATAGGATAGGATAGAGGATAGGATAGGATAGAGGATAGGATAGGATACAGGATAGGATAGGATACAGGATAGGATAGGATAGAGGATAGGATAGGATAGAGGATAGGATAGGATAGAGGATAGGATAGGATAGAGGATAGGATAGGATAGAGGTTAGGATTTGAGGATAGGATAGGATAGAGGATAGGATAGAGGATAGGATAGGATAGAGTATAGGATAGAGGATGGAGGATAGGATAGGATAGAGGATGAGATAGGATAGAGGATAGAATAGGATGGATGATAGGATATGACAGAGGATAGGATAGTTTAGAGTATAGGATTGGATAGAGAATAGGATAGGGTATAGGATAGAGAATAGGATAGGATATAGGATATTATAGGAGAGAGGATAAGATAGGATAGAGGATAGGATAGGATATAGGATAGACAATAGGATGGGATAGGTTAGGATAGAGGATAGGATAGGATGGATGATAGGATATGATAGAGGATAGAATAGGATAGAGGATAGGATAGGATAGAGGATAGGATAGGATAGAGGATAGGATAGGATAGAGGATAGGATAGGATAGAGGATAGGATAGGATAGAGGATACGATATGATAGAGGATAGGGTAGGATAGGATGGAGGATATGATCGGATAGAGGATAGGATAGGATTGAGGATAGGATAGGATATTGGATGGGATAGGATAGGATAGAGGATAGGATAGAGGATTGGATAGGATAGAGGATAGGATAGGATAGACGATAGGATAGGATTGAGGATTGGATAGGATAGAGGATAGTATAGGATAGAGTATAGGATAGAGGATGGAGGATAGCAACCTCTATAGGATAGGGGATTGGATCGAATAGAGGATAGGATGGGATAAAGGATACGATATTATAGAGGATAGGATAGGATAGACGATGTGATCGGATAGAGAATAGGATAGGGTATTGGATAGGATAGAGGATAGGATAGGATAGAGGGTAGGATAGGATAGACGATAGGATAGGATAGAGGATACGATATTATAGAGGATAGGATAGGATAGGATAGAGGATATGATCGGATAGAGGATAGGATAGGTTTGAGGATATTATAGGATAGAATATAGATACAATACGGTAGAGGATAGGATAGGGGATTCTATAGGATAGAGGATACGAAATTATAGAGGATAGGATAGGATAGAGGATAGGATCGGATAGAGGATAGGATAGGGGATTGGATGGAATAGAGGATAGGATAGGATATAGGATATGATAGGATAGAGTATAGGATAGGGTGGAGAATAGGATAGGATAGGTGATAGGATAGGATAGAGGATAGGGGATTGGATAGGATAGAGGATAGGATAGAGGATAGGATAGGATTGAGGATAGGACGGGATAGACGATAGGATAGAGGATTGGATAGGTTAGAGAATAGTATAGGATAGTGGATAGGATAGGGTAGAGGATAGGATAGGATAGAGGATAGGATAGGATAGAGGATAGGGTAGGATAGAGGATAGGATAGGATAGAGGATAAGATAGGATAGGATAGAGGATAGGATATAGGATGGGATAGGATAGGATAGAGGATAGGATAGGGGATTGGATCGGATATAGCAGACGATAGAGGATAGGATAGGATAGAGAATAGGATAGGATAGGTGATATTATAGGATAGAGGATAGGATAGGATTGAGGATACTATATTATAGACGATAGGATAGGATAGAGTATAGGATAGGATAGAGGATAGGATAGGGTATTGGATGGGATAGGATAGGATAGAGGATAGGATAGAGGATTAGATAGGATGGAGTATAGGATAGGATAGAGGATAGGATAGGGTATTGGATGGGATAGGATAGGATAGAGGATAGGATAGAGGATTAGATAGGATAGAGGATAGGATAGGATAGAGGATAGGATAGGATAGAGGATACGATATAGGATTGGATAGGATAGAGGATAGTATAGGATAGAGAACAGGATAGGATAGATGATATTATAGGAAAGAGGATAGGATACGATGAAGGATACGATATTATCCTATTATCCTATCCTATAGCATCCTCTAGTATCTAGACGATACTATAGAGGATGAGATAGGATAGAGGATAGGATAGGATGGATGATAGGATATGACAGAGGATAGGATAGTTTAGAGTATAGGATTAGATAGAGAAAAGGATAGGGTATAGGATAGAGAATAGGATAGGATATAGGATATAATAGGATAGAGGATAGGATAGGATACAGGATACGATATGATAGAGGATAGGGTAGGATGGAGGATAGGATAGGATAGAGGACAGGATGGAATAGAGGATGTGATAGGATAGAGGATAGGATAGGATAGAGTATGGGATAGAGGATGGAGGATAGGATAGGATAGAGGATAAAATAGGATAGAGGATGGGATAGGATGGATGATAGGATATGATAGAGGATAGGATACGATAGAGGATAGGATAGGATAGAGGATAGGATAGGATAGACGATAGAGGATAGGATGGATGATAGGATATGATAGAGAATAAGATACGATAGAGGATAGGATAGGATAGGATACAGGATAGGATAGGATAGAGGATAGGGTAGGATAGAGGATAGGATAGGATAGAGGATAGTATAGGGTAGAGGATAGGATAGAGTATAGGATAGAGGATGGCGGATACGATAGGATGTAGGATAGGATTGGATAGCGGATAGGATAGGATGGAGAATATTATTGGGTAGACGATAGGATAGGATACAGGATAGGAAAGGATAGAGGATAGGATAGAATAGAGGATAGGATAGGATGGATGATAGGATAGAATGGAGGATAGGATAGGATAGAGGATAGGATAGGATAGAGGATAGGATAGGAAAGAGGATAGGATAGAGGATAGGATAGGACGGAGGATAGGATAGAGTATAGGATAGAGGATGCAGGATAGGATAGGATAGAGGATAGGATAGGATAGAGGATAGGATAGAATGGAGGATAGGATATGATAGAGGATAGGATAGGATAGGATAGAGGATAGGATAGGATAGAGGATAGGATAGGATAGAGGATAGGATAGGATAGAGGATAGGATAGGATAGATGATAGGATAGGGTACAGGATAGGAAAGGATAGAGGATAGGATAGGACAGAGGATACGATAGGATAGAGGGTAGAATAGGATTGAGGATAGGATTGGATAGCGGATATTATATAATGGAGAATATTATTGGATAGACGATAGGATAGGATACAGGATAGGAAATGATAGAGGATAGGATAGAATAGAGGATAGGATAGGATAGAGGATAGAATAGGACAGAGGATAGGATAGAGGATAGGATAGGACGGAGGATAGGATAGAGTATAGAATAGAGGATAGGATAGGACAGAGGATCGGATAGAGTATAGGATAGAGGATGCAGGATAGGATAGGTTAGAGGATAGGATAGGATAGAGGATAGGATAGGATAGAGGATGGCGGAGAGGATAGGATGGAGGATGGGATAGAATAGAGGATAGGATAGGATAGAGCATAGGATAGGATAGAGGATAGGATAGGATGGAGGATAGGATAGGATAGAGGATACGATATGATATGGGATTGGATCGGATAGAGGATACGATATGATAGAGGATAGGATAGGATAGAGAATAAGATAGGAATGACGATAGAGGATGCGATTTATGATAATTTATGATAGACGATGGGATAGCATAGAGGATATGATAGTATAGAGGATAGGATAGGATAGAGGATAGGACAGGATAGAGGATAGGATAGAAAGGAGGATAGGATAGGATAGAGGATAGGATAGGATAGAGGATAGGATAGGATACAGGATAGGAAAGGATAGAGGATAGGATAGGATAGAGGATACGATAGGATAGAGGATAGAATAGGACTGAGGATAGGATTGGATAGCAGACACTATAGGATGCAGAATATTATTGGATAGACGATAGGATAGGATACAGGATAGGAAAGGATAGAGGATAGGATAGGATAGAGCATAGGATAGGATACAGGATAGGATAGGATGGAGGATAGGATAGGATAGAGGATACGATATGATGTGGGATTGGATCGGATAGAGGATACGATATGATAGAGGATAGGATAGGATAGAGAATAAGATAGGAATGACGATAGAGGATGCGATGTATGATAGGTTATGATAGACGATGGGATAGCATAGAGGATAGAATAGTAGAGGATAGGATAGGATAGAGGATAGGATAGGATAGAGGATAGGATAGAGTATAGGATAGAGGATGGAGGATAGGATAGGATAGACGATAGAGGATAGGATGGATGATGGGATATGATAGAGGATAGGATAGGATAGAGGATAGGAGACGATAGGATACAGGATAGGATAGGATAGAGGATAGGATAGAATAGAGGATAGGATAGGATTGAGAATAGGATAGGATTTAGGATAGATAATAGGATAGGATATAGGATATTATAGGATAGAGGATAGGATAGGATAGAGGATACGATATGATAGAGGATAGTGTAGGATGGAGGATAGGATAGGATAGAGGATAGGATATTATATTGAATACGATAGGATTGAGGATAGGATAGGATAGAGTATAGGATAGAGGATGGAGGATAGGATAGGATAGAGGATAAGATGGGATAGAGGATAGGATAGGATAGAGGATAAGATGGGATAGAGGATAGGATAGGATAGACGATAGAGGATAGGATGGATGATGGGATGTGATAGAGGATAGGATAGGATAGAGGATAGGATAGAGTATAGGATAGAGGATAGGATAGGACAGAGGATAGGATAGAGTATAGGATAGAGGATGCAGGATAGGATAGGATAGAGGATAGGGTAGGATAGAGGATAGGATAGAGTATAGGATAGAGGATGGCGGAGAGGATAGGATGGAGGATGGGATAGAATAGAGGATAGGATAGGATAGAGCATAGGATAGGATAGAGGATAGGATAGGATGGAGGATAGGATAGGATAGAGGATACGATATGATATGGGATTGGATCGGATAGAGGATACGATATGATAGAGGATAGGATAGGGTAGAGAATAAGATAGGAATGACGATAGAGGATGCGATGTATGATAGGTTATGATAGACGATGGGACAGCATAGAGGATAGGATAGTATAGAGGATAGGATAGGATAGGATAGAGGATAGGATAGAATGGAGGATAGGATAGGATAGAGGATAGGATAGGATAGAGGATAGGATAGGATACAGGATAGGAAAGGATAGAGGATAGGATAGGATAGAGGAAAGGATAGGATAGAGGATAGGATAGAATAGAGGGTAGGATAGGATTGAGAATAGGATAGGATTTAGGATAGATAATAGGATAGGATATAGGATATTATAGGATAGAGGATAGGATAGGATAGAGGATACGATATGATAGAGGATAGGGTAGGATGGAGGATAGGATAGGATAGAGGATAGGATATTATATATTATATAATAATATATATTATATTGAATACGATAGGATTGCGGATAGGATAGGATAGAGTATATGATAGAGGATGGAGGATAGGATAGGATAGAGGATAAGATGGGATAGAGGATAGGATAGGATAGACGATAGAGGATAGGATGGATGATGGGATATGATAGAGGATAGGATGGATGATGGGATATGATAGAGGATAGGATAGGATATAGGATGGGATAGGATAGGATAGAGGATAGGATAGGATAGATGATAGGATAGGGTACAGGATAGGAAAGGATAGAGGATAGGATAGGACAGAGGATACGATAGGATAGAGGGTAGAATAGGATTGAGGATAGGATTGGATAGCGGATATTATATAATGGAGAATATTATTGGATAGACGATAGGATAGGATACAGGATAGGAAATGATAGAGGATAGGATAGAATAGAGGATAGGATAGGATAGAGGATAGAATAGGACAGAGGATAGGATAGAGGATAGGATAGGACGGAGGATAGGATAGAGTATAGAATAGAGGATAGGATAGGACAGAGGATCGGATAGAGTATAGGATAGAGGATGCAGGATAGGATAGGTTAGAGGATAGGATAGGATAGAGGATAGGATAGGATAGAGGATGGCGGAGAGGATAGGATGGAGGATGGGATAGAATAGAGGATAGGATAGGATAGAGCATAGGATAGGATAGAGGATAGGATAGGATGGAGGATAGGATAGGATAGAGGATACGATATGATATGGGATTGGATCGGATAGAGGATACGATATGATAGAGGATAGGATAGGATAGAGAATAAGATAGGAATGACGATAGAGGATGCGATTTATGATAATTTATGATAGACGATGGGATAGCATAGAGGATATGATAGTATAGAGGATAGGATAGGATAGAGGATAGGACAGGATAGAGGATAGGATAGAAAGGAGGATAGGATAGGATAGAGGATAGGATAGGATAGAGGATAGGATAGGATACAGGATAGGAAAGGATAGAGGATAGGATAGGATAGAGGATACGATAGGATAGAGGATAGAATAGGACTGAGGATAGGATTGGATAGCAGACACTATAGGATGCAGAATATTATTGGATAGACGATAGGATAGGATACAGGATAGGAAAGGATAGAGGATAGGATAGGATAGAGCATAGGATAGGATACAGGATAGGATAGGATGGAGGATAGGATAGGATAGAGGATACGATATGATGTGGGATTGGATCGGATAGAGGATACGATATGATAGAGGATAGGATAGGATAGAGAATAAGATAGGAATGACGATAGAGGATGCGATGTATGATAGGTTATGATAGACGATGGGATAGCATAGAGGATAGAATAGTAGAGGATAGGATAGGATAGAGGATAGGATAGGATAGAGGATAGGATAGAATGGAGGATAGGATAGGATAGAGGATAGGATAGGATAGAGGATAGGATAGGGTACAGGATAGGAAAGGATAGAGGATAGGATAGGATAGAGGATACGATACGATAGAGGATAGGATAGGATGGAGGATAGGATAGATGATACGATATAAGATGGAGGGTAGCGTAGTATAGAGGATAGGTTAGGATAGGATGGAGGATAGTATAGGATAGACGATAGAGGAACGGATGGTTGATAGGAAAGGATAGAGGATAGGATATTTTAGAGGATAGGATAGGATGGAGGATAGGATAGGATAGAGGATAGGATAGGATAGACGATAGAGGATAGGATGGATGATAGGATATGATAGAGGATAGGATAGGATAGAAGATAGGATAGGATAGAGGATAGGATAGAGTATAGGATAGAGGATGGAGGATAGGATAGGATAGACGATAGAGGATAGGATGGATGATGGGATATGATAGAGGATAGGATAGGATAGAGGATAGGAGACGATAGGATACAGGATAGGATAGGATAGAGGATAGGATAGAATAGAGGATAGGATAGGATTGAGAATAGGATAGGATTTAGGATAGATAATAGGATAGGATATAGGATATTATAGGATAGAGGATAGGATAGGATAGAGGATACGATATGATAGAGGATAGTGTAGGATGGAGGATAGGATAGGATAGAGGATAGGATATTATATTGAATACGATAGGATTGAGGATAGGATAGGATAGAGTATAGGATAGAGGATGGAGGATAGGATAGGATAGAGGATAAGATGGGATAGAGGATAGGATAGGATAGAGGATAAGATGGGATAGAGGATAGGATAGGATAGACGATAGAGGATAGGATGGATGATGGGATGTGATAGAGGATAGGATAGGATAGAGGATAGGATAGAGTATAGGATAGAGGATAGGATAGGACAGAGGATAGGATAGAGTATAGGATAGAGGATGCAGGATAGGATAGGATAGAGGATAGGGTAGGATAGAGGATAGGATAGAGTATAGGATAGAGGATGGCGGAGAGGATAGGATGGAGGATGGGATAGAATAGAGGATAGGATAGGATAGAGCATAGGATAGGATAGAGGATAGGATAGGATGGAGGATAGGATAGGATAGAGGATACGATATGATATGGGATTGGATCGGATAGAGGATACGATATGATAGAGGATAGGGTAGGGTAGAGAATAAGATAGGAATGACGATAGAGGATGCGATGTATGATAGGTTATGATAGACGATGGGACAGCATAGAGGATAGGATAGTATAGAGGATAGGATAGGATAGGATAGAGGATAGGATAGAATGGAGGATAGGATAGGATAGAGGATAGGATAGGATAGAGGATAGGATAGGATACAGGATAGGAAAGGATAGAGGATAGGATAGGATAGAGGAAAGGATAGGATAGAGGATAGGATAGAATAGAGGATAGGATAGGATTGAGAATAGGATAGGATTTAGGATAGATAATAGGATAGGATATAGGATATTATAGGATAGAGGATAGGATAGGATAGAGGATACGATATGATAGAGGATAGGGTAGGATGGAGGATAGGATAGGATAGAGGATAGGATATTATATATTATATAATAATATATATTATATTGAATACGATAGGATTGCGGATAGGATAGGATAGAGTATATGATAGAGGATGGAGGATAGGATAGGATAGAGGATAAGATGGGATAGAGGATAGGATAGGATAGACGATAGAGGATAGGATGGATGATGGGATATGATAGAGGATAGGATGGATGATGGGATATGATAGAGGATAGGATAGGATATAGGATGGGATAGGATAGGATAGAGGATAGGATAGGGGATTGGATAGGATAGAGGATACGATATTATAGACGATAGGATAGGATAGAGTATAGGATAGGACAGAGGATAGGATAGGATATTGGATGGGATAGGATAGGATAGAGGATAGGATAGAGGATAGGATAGGATAGAGGATAGGATAGGATAGAGGATAGAATAGGATAGAGGATATGATCGGATAGATGATAGGATAGGATAGAGGATAGGATAGGATGGAGGATACTATATTATAGAGGATACGATAATAGATACGATAGTATAGGATAGAGGATAGGATAGGATAGAGGATAGGATAGGATAGGGGTTTAGATAGGATAGAGGATCCGATATTATAGACGATAGGATAGGATAGAGTATAGGATAGGATAGAGCATAGGATAGGATAGAGGATAGCATAGGATAGAGGATAGGATAGGATAGTATAGAGGATAGGATATACGATGGGATAGGATAGGATAGAGGATAGGATAGGATAGAGGATAGGATAGGATGGGATAGAGGATAGGATATGATAGAGGATAGGATAGGATTGTGGATAGGATAGGATTGAGGATAGGATTGGAGAGAGGATAGGATAGGATAAAGGATAGGATAGGATAGAGAATAGGATAGCTAAGAGGATAGGATAGGATAGAGAATAGGATAGGATAGAGGATAGGATAGGATAGAGGATAGGATAGGATTGAGAATAGGATACGATAGAGGATAGGAGAGGGAATTGGATATAATACAGGATATGGTAGGATAGAGAAGAGGATAGGATGGAGGATATGATAGGTTTGAGGATACGATAGGATAGACCATAGGATAGGATAGAGGATAGGATAGGATTGTGGATAGGATAGGATTGAGGATAGGATTGGGGATTGGATAGGATAGAGGATCGGATAGGATAGAAGATAGGATAGGATACAGGATAGGATTGGATAGAGGATGGGAAAGGATAGAGGATACGATATAGGATTGGATAGGATAGACGATAGGATCGGATAGAGAATAGGATAGGATAGAGGATAGGATAGGATAGAGGATAGAATAGGATAGAGGATAGGATAGGATAGAGGATAAAATAGGATAGATGATAGGATAGGATATAGGATGGGATAGGATAGGATAGAGGATAGGATAGAGGATATGATCGGATAGAGGATAGGATAGGATAGAGGATAGGATAGGATAGAGGATAGGAAATAGGATTGGATTGGATAGGATAGAGGATACGATAGGATAGAGGAAACGATAGGATAGAGGATAGGATAGGATAGAGGATAGTATAGGATAGCGGATAGGATAGGATGGAGTATAGGATAGGATTGAGGATAGGATAGGATGGTGGATAGGATAGGATAGAGGATAGGATAATATAGTGGTTTGGATAGGATAGAGGATAGGATAGGATAGAGGATAGGATATGATAGAGGATAGGATAGGATAGAGGATGGGATGGGATAAAGGATACGATATTATAGAGGATAGGATAGGATAGGATAGAGGATAGGATAGGATAGAGGATAGGATATAATAGAGGATAGGATAGGATAGACGATAGGATATGATAGACGATAGGATAGGATAGAGGGTAGGATAGGATAGAGGATAGGATAGGACAGAGGATGGGATAGGATAAAGGATACGATATTATAGAGGATAGGATAGGATAGGATAGAGGATATGATCGGATAGAGGATAGGATAGGATAGAGGATAGGATAGGATAGAGGATAGGATAGGATAGAGGATAGGATAGGATAGAGGATAGGATAGGATAGAGGATAGGATAGGATAGAGGATAGGATAGGATAGAGGATAGGATAGGATAGAGGATAGGATAGGATATAGGATAGGATAGGATAGGATAGAGGATAGGATAGGATAGAGGATAGGATAGGATAGAGGATAGGATAGGATAGAGGATAGGATAGGATAGAGGATAGGATAGGATAGAGGATAGGATAGGATAGAGGATAGGATAGGATAGAGGATAGGATAGGATAGAGGATAGGATAGGATAGAGGATAGGATAGGATAGAGGATAGGATAGGATAGAGGATAGGATAGGATAGAGGATAGGATAGGATAGAGGATGGGATGGGATAAAGGATACGATATTATAGAGGATAGGATAGGATAGGATAGAGGATATGATCGGATAGAGGATAGGATAGGATAGAGGATAGGATTGGATAGAGGATAGGATAGGATAGAGGATAGGATAGGATAGAGGATAGGATAGGATAGAGGATAGGATATAGGATTGGATAGGATAGATGATAGGATAGGATAGAGGATAGGATAGGATAGAGGATACGATATAGGATTGGATAGGATAGAGGATAGGATAGGAAAGAGGATAGGATAGGATAGAGAATGGGATAGGATAGAGGATAGGATAGGATAGAGGATAGGATAAGATAGAGGATAGGATAGGATAGAGGATAGGATAGGATAGAGGATAGGATAGGATAGAGGATAGGATAGGATAGAGGATAGGATAGGATAGAGGATAGGATAGGATAGAGGATAGGATAGGATAGAGGATAGGATAGGATAGAGGATAGGATAGGATAGAGGATAGGATAGGATAGAGGATAGGATAGGATAGAGGATAGGATAGGATAGAGGATAGGATAGGATAGAGGATAGGATAGGATAGAGGATAGGATAGGATAGAGGATAGGATAGGATAGAGGATAGGATAGGATAGAGGATAGGATAGGATAGAGGATAGGATAGGATAGAGGATAGGATAGGATAGAGGATGGGATGGGATAAAGGATACGATATTATAGAGGATAGGATAGGATAGGATAGAGTATATGATCGGATAGAGGATAGGATAGGATAGAGGATAGGATTGGATAGAGGATAGGATAGGATAGAGGATAGGATAGGATAGAGGATAGGATAGGATAGAGGATACGATATAGGATTGGATAGGATAGATGATAGGATAGGATAGAGGATAGGATAGGATAGAGGATACGATATAGGATTGGATAGGATAGAGGATAGGATAGGAAAGAGGATAGGATAGGATAGAGAATGGGATAGGATAGAGGATAGGATAGGATAGAGGATAGGATAAGATAGAGGATAGGATAGGATAGAGGATAGGATAGGATAGAGGATAGGATAGGATAGAGGATAGGATAGGATAGAGGATAGGATAGGATAGAGGATAGGATAGGATAGAGGATAGGATAGGATAGAGGATAGGATAGGATAGAGGATAGGATAGGATAGAGGATAGGATAGGATAGAGGATAGGATAGTATAGAGGATAGGATAGGATAGAGGATAGGATAGGATAGAGGATAGGATAGGATAAAGGTTTGGATAGGATAGAGGATAGGATAGGATAGAGGATAGGATAGGATAGAGGATAGGATAGGATAGAGGATAGGATAGGATAGAGGATAGGATAGGATAGAGGATAGGATAGGATAGAGGATAGGATAGTATAGAGGATAGGATAAGATAGAGGATAGGATAGTATAGAGGATAGGATAGGATAGAGGATAGGATAGGATAGGATAGGATAGAGGATAGGATAGGATAGATGATATTGTAGGATAGAGGAAGGATAGGACAGAGGATACGATATTATAGAGGATAGGATAGCATAGCGGAAAGGGTAGGATAGAGGATAGGATAGGGGATTGGATAGTATAGAGGACAGGAGACGATAGAGGATAGGATAGGATAGAGGATAGAATAGGATAGAGGATAGGATAGGATAGGGGATAGGATAGGATAGAGGATAGGATAGGATAAAGGTTTGGATAGGATAGAGGATAGGATAGGATAGAGGATAGGATAGGATAGAGGATACGATATAGGATTTGATAGGATAGAGGATAGGATAGGAAAGAGGATAGGATAGGATAGAGGATAGGATAGGATAGAGGATAGGATAGGATAGAGGATAGGATAGGATAGAGGATAGGATAGGATAGAGGATAGGATAGGATAGAGGATAGGATAGGATAGAGGATAGGATAGGATAGAGGATAGGATAGGATAGAGGATAGGATAGGATAGAGGATAGGATAGGATAAAGGTTTGGATAGGATAGAGGATAGGATAGGATAGAGGATAGGATAGGATAGAGGATACGATATAGGATTGGATAGGAGAGAGGATAGGATAGGATAGAGGATAGGATAGGATAGAGGATACGATATAGGATTGGATAGGAAAGAGGATAGGATAGGATAGAGGATAGGATAGGATAGAGGATAGGATAGGATAGAGGATAGGATAGGATAGAGGATAGGATAGGATAGAGGATAGGATAGGATAGAGGATAGGATAGGATAGAGGATAGGATAGGATAGAGGATAGGATAGGATAGAGGATAGGATAGGATAGAGGATAGGATAGGATAGAGGATGGGATGGGATAAAGGATACGATATTATAGAGGATAGGATAGGATAGGATAGAGGATATGATCGGATAGAGGATAGGATAGGATAGAGGATAGGATTGGATAGAGGATAGGATAGGATAGAGGATAGGATAGGATAGAGGATAGGATAGGATAGAGGATAGGATAGGATATTGGATGGGATAGGATAGGATAGAGGATAGGATAGGATAGAGGATAGGATAGGATAGAGGATAGAATAGGATAGAGGATAGGATAGGATAGAGGATAAAATAGGATAGATGATAGGATAGGATATAGGATGGGATAGGATAGGATAGAGGATAGGATAGAGGATATGATCGGATAGATGATAGGATAGGATAGAGGATAGGATAGGATGGAGGATACTATATTATAGAGGATACGATAATAGATACGATAGTATAGGATAGAGGATAGGATAGGATAGAGGATAGGATAGGATAGGGGTTTAGATAGGATAGAGGATCCGATATTATAGACGATAGGATAGGATAGAGTATAGGATAGGATAGAGCATAGGATAGGATAGAGGATAGCATAGGATAGAGGATAGGATAGGATAGTATAGAGGATAGGATATAGGATGGGATAGGATAGGATAGAGGATAGGATAGGGGATTGGATAGGATAGAGGATACGATATTATAGACGATAGGATAGGATAGAGTATAGGATAGGATAGAGGATAGGATAGGATATTGGATGGGATAGGATAGGATAGAGGATAGGATAGAGGATAGGATAGGATAGAGGATAGGATAGGATAGAGGATAGAATAGGATAGAGGATAGGATAGGATAGAGGATAAAATAGGATAGATGATAGGATAGGATATAGGATGGGATAGGATAGGATAGAGGATAGGATAGAGGATATGATCGGATAGATGATAGGATAGGATAGAGGATAGGATAGGATGGAGGATACTATATTATAGAGGATACGATAATAGATACGATAGTATAGGATAGAGGATAGGATAGGATAGAGGATAGGATAGGATAGGGGTTTAGATAGGATAGAGGATCCGATATTATAGACGATAGGATAGGATAGAGTATAGGATAGGATAGAGCATAGGATAGGATAGAGGATAGCATAGGATAGAGGATAGGATAGGATAGTATAGAGGATAGGATATACGATGGGATAGGATAGGATAGAGGATAGGATAATATAGAGGATAGGATAGGATGGGATAGAGGATAGGATATGATAGAGGATAGGATAGGATTGTGGATAGGATAGGATTGAGGATAGGATTGGAGAGAGGATAGGATAGGATAAAGGATAGGATAGGATAGAGAATAGGATAGCTAAGAGGATAGGATAGGATAGAGAATAGGATAGGATAGAGGATAGGATAGGATAGAGGATAGGATAGGATTGAGAATAGGATACGATAGAGGATAGGAGAGGGAATTGGATATAATACAGGATATGGTAGGATAGAGAAGAGGATAGGATGGAGGATATGATAGGTTTGAGGATACGATAGGATAGACCATAGGATAGGATAGAGGATAGGATAGGATTGTGGATAGGATAGGATTGAGGATAGGATTGGAGAGAGGAGAGGATAGGATAAAGGATAGGATAGGATAGAGAATAGGATAGATAAGAGGATAGGATAGGATAGAGGATAGGATAGGATAGAGGATAGGATAGGGGATTGGATAGGATAGAGGATAGGATACGATAAAGGATAGGATAGGGGATTGGATAGGATAGAGGATAGGATAGGATAGCGGATAGGATAGGATAGAGGATAGGACAGGATTGAGGATAGGATAGGTTAGAGGCTAGGATAGGATAGGATAGAGGATGGGATATAAAAGAGGATATGATAGGATAGAGGATAGGATAAGATTGAGGATAGGATAGAGGATAGGATAAGATTGAGGATAGGATAGAGGATAGGATAAGATTGAGGATAGGATAGAGGATAGGATATAGGATTGGATAGGATAGAGGATAGGATACGTTCGAGGATAGGATAGGGGATTGGATAGGATAGAGGATCGGATAGGATAGAAGATAGGATAGGATACAGGATAGGATTGGATAGAGGATGGGAAAGGATAGAGGATACGATATAGGATTGGATAGGATAGACGATAGGATCGGATAGAGATTAGGATAGGATAGAGGATAGGATAGGATAGAGGATAGAATAGGATAGAGGATAGGATAGGATAGAGGATAAAATAGGATAGATGATAGGATAGGATATAGGATGGGATAGGATAGGATAGAGGATAGGATAGAGGATATGATCGGATAGAGGATAGGATAGGATAGAGGATAGGATAGGATAGAGGATAGAATAGGATAGAGGATAGGATAGGATAGAGGATACGATATTATAGACGATAGGATAGGATAGAGTATAGGATAGGATAGAGGATAGGATAGGATATTGGATGGGATAGGATAGGATAGAGGATAGGATAGAGGATAGGATAGAGGATAGGATAGGATAGAGGATAGGATAGGATAGAGGATAGAATAGGATAGAGGATAGGATAGGATAGAGGATAAAATAGGATAGATGATAGGATAGGATATAGGATGGGATAGGATAGGATAGAGGATAGGATAGAGGATATGATCGGATAGATGATAGGATAGGA
Source organism: Halictus rubicundus (assembly GCF_050948215.1). NCBI lineage: Eukaryota > Metazoa > Arthropoda > Insecta > Hymenoptera > Halictidae > Halictus > Halictus rubicundus. The sequence goes on from NW_027488884.1 coordinate 239,021, forward strand.
TAGAGGATAGGATAGGATGGAGGATACTATATTATAGAGGATACGATAATAGATACGATAGTATAGGATAGAGGATAGGATAGGATAGAGGATAGGATAGGATAGGGGTTTAGATAGGATAGAGGATCCGATATTATAGACGATAGGATAGGATAGAGTATAGGATAGGATAGAGCATAGGATAGGATAGAGGATAGCATAGGATAGAGGATAGGATAGGATAGTATAGAGGATAGGATATAGGATGGGATAGGATAGGATAGAGGATAGGATAGGATAGAGGATAGGATAGGATGGGATAGAGGATAGGATATGATAGAGGATAGGATAGGATTGTGGATAGGATAGGATTGAGGATAGGATTGGAGAGAGGATAGGATAGGATAAAGGATAGGATAGGATAGAGAATAGGATAGCTAAGAGGATAGGATAGGATAGAGAATAGGATAGGATAGAGGATAGGATAGGATAGAGGATAGGATAGGATTGAGAATAGGATACGATAGAGGATAGGAGAGGGAATTGGATATAATACAGGATATGGTAGGATAGAGAAGAGGATAGGATGGAGGATATGATAGGTTTGAGGATACGATAGGATAGACCATAGGATAGGATAGAGGATAGGATAGGATTGTGGATAGGATAGGATTGAGGATAGGATTGGAGAGAGGAGAGGATAGGATAAAGGATAGGATAGGATAGAGAATAGGATAGATAAGAGGATAGGATAGGATAGAGGATAGGATAGGATAGAGGATAGGATAGGGGATTGGATAGGATAGAGGATAGGATACGATAAAGGATAGGATAGGGGATTGGATAGGATAGAGGATAGGATAGGATAGCGGATAGGATAGGATAGAGGATAGGACAGGATTGAGGATAGGATAGGTTAGAGGCTAGGATAGGATAGGATAGAGGATGGGATATAAAAGAGGATATGATAGGATAGAGGATAGGATAAGATTGAGGATAGGATAGAGGATAGGATAAGATTGAGGATAGGATAGAGGATAGGATAAGATTGAGGATAGGATAGAGGATAGGATATAGGATTGGATAGGATAGAGGATAGGATACGTTCGAGGATAGGATAGAGGATAGGATAGGATAGAGGATAGGATAGGGGATTGGATAGGATAGAGGATAGGATACGATAAAGGATAGGATAGGGGATTGGATAGGATAGAGGATAGGATAGGATAGCGGATAGGATAGGATAGAGGATAGGACAGGATTGAGGATAGGATAGGTTAGAGGCTAGGATAGGATAGGATAGAGGATGGGATATAAAAGAGGATATGATAGGATAGAGGATAGGATAAGATTGAGGATAGGATAGAGGATAGGATAAGATTGAGGATAGGATAGAGGATAGGATAAGATTGAGGATAGGATAGAGGATAGGATATAGGATTGGATAGGATAGAGGATAGGATACGTTCGAGGATAGGATAGGGGATTGGATAGGATAGAGGATCGGATAGGATAGAAGATAGGATAGGATACAGAATAGGATTGGATAGAGGATGGGAAAGGATAGAGGATACGATATAGGATTGGATAGGATAGACGATAGGATCGGATAGAGATTAGGATAGGATAGAGGATAGGATAGGATAGAGGATAGAATAGGATAGAGGATAGGATAGGATAGAGGATAAAATAGGATAGATGATAGGATAGGATATAGGATGGGATAGGATAGGATAGAGGATAGGATAGAGGATATGATCGGATAGAGGATAGGATAGGATAGAGGATAGGATAGGATAGAGGATAGAATAGGATAGAGGATAGGATAGGATAGAGAATAGGATAGCTAAGAGGAGAGGATAGGATAGAGAATAGGATAGGATAGAGGATAGGATAGGATAGAGGATAGGATAGGATTGAGAATAGGATAGGATAGAGGATAGGAGAGGGAATTGGATATAATACAGGATATGGTAGGATAGAGAATAGGATAGGATGGAGGATATGATAGGATTGAGGATACGATAGGATAGAGCATAGGATAGGATAGAGGATAGGATAGGATTGTGGATAGGATAGGATTGAGGATAGGATTGGAGAGAGGATAGGATAGGATAAAGGATAGGATAGGATAGAGAATAGGATAGATAAGAGGATAGGATATAATAGAGAATAGGATAGGATAGAGGATAGGATAGGATAGAGGATAGGATAGGGGATTCGATAGGATAGAGGATAGGATACGTTAAAGGATAGGATAGGGGATTGGATAGGATAGAGGATAGGATTGGATTGAGGATAGGATATGTTAGAGGCTAGGATAGGATAGAGGATAGGATACGATCGAGGATAGGATAGGGGATTGGATAGGATAGAGGATCGGATAGGATAGAAGATAGGATAGGATACAGGATAGGATTGGATAGAGGATGGGAAAGGATAGAGGATACGATATAGGATTGGATAGGATAGACGATAGGATCGGATAGAGAATAGGATAGGATAGAGGATAGGATAGGATAGAGGATAGAATAGGATAGAGGATAGGATAGGATAGAGGATAAAATAGGATAGATGATAGGATAGGATATAGGATGGGATAGGATAGGATAGAGGATAGGATAGAGGATATGATCGGATAGAGGATAGGATAGGATAGAGGATAGGATAGGATAGAGGATAGGAAATAGGATTGGATTGGATAGGATAGAGGATACGATAGGATAGAGGAAACGATAGGATAGAGGATAGGATAGGATAGAGGATAGTATAGGATAGCGGATAGGATAGGATGGAGTATAGGATAGGATTGAGGATAGGATAGGATGGTGGATAGGATAGGATAGAGGATAGGATAATATAGTGGTTTGGATAGGATAGAGGATAGGATAGGATAGAGGATAGGATATGATAGAGGATAGGATAGGATAGAGGATGGGATGGGATAAAGGATACGATATTATAGAGGATAGGATAGGATAGGATAGAGGATAGGATAGGATAGAGGATAGGATATAATAGAGGATAGGATAGGATAGACGATAGGATATGATAGACGATAGGATAGGATAGAGGGTAGGATA